>NC_044983.1:39913799-39972555 GCF_008728515.1 Papio anubis | reverse complement strand
AAAAAAAAAAAAAAAAAAAAGAAAAAAAAAAGGAAATGTTAAAATAAGTTTTTTAGAGAGTAAGAAAAAGATATAGGTCAAAAACTGGAATCTACATAACTAGATATATTTATGATGCTTGGAAGAGCAGCAAAAAAGTGAAGTGAAAGTAAGATACTAAGAAACCTCACAGCTTACACTGGTTTTGGGATACAAAACAAGGAACACATACCTTGTCCTTAAGGAACTCACAATTTTTTTTTATTTTTTTTTTTTGAAACAGAGTCTTGGCAGGTCGCGGTGGCTCACGCCTGTAATCCCAGCACTTTGGGAGGCTGAGGTGGGCAGATCACGAGGTCAGGAGATTGAGACCATCCTGGCTAACACGGCAAAACCCCATTTCTACTAAAAATCCAAAAAACTAGCTGGGCGTGGTGGCGGGTACCTGTCATCCCAGCTACTTGGGAGGCTGAGGCAGGAGAATAGTGTGAACCCAGGAGGCGGAGCTTGCAGTGAGCCGAGATTGCATCACTGCACTCCAGCCTGGAAGACAGAGTGAGACTCCATCTCAAACAAACAAACAAAAGAAACAGTCTCGCTCTGTTGCCCAGGCTGGAGTACAGTTACGTGATCTCGGCTCACTACAGCCTCCGCCTCCTGGGTTCAAATAATTCTCCTGCCCCAGCCTCCTGAGTAGTTGGGATTACAGGTGCACTACCACACCCAGCTAATTTTGGTATTTTTAGTAGAGATGAGGTTTCACCATTTTGGACAAGCTGGTCTTGAACTCCTGACTTCAGGTGATCCACCCGCCTTGACCTCCCAGAGTGCTGAGATTACAGGTGTGAGCCACCGCACCCAGCCAGGAACTCACATTCTAGGAGGAAAGAAAAGAAACAGCAGAGTTCATGGGAAAACTATACGCTTTGGGATCAGAATCCTTGAGTTCCAGGTTGCGCTCTACCGCTTAGGAGCTTTGTTTGTGATGCAAGTTACTTGACTTCTCTGATCTGTTTCCTCAGTTGAATAGGAGAGAATGAGAAGTAATATATACACATACAAATAGAGTTCAACAAGCAAAAGTGTTGTTATCATGTGATTATTTAGATAGCTCAAATACAAGTCAGGACATGAAAATTACACAAATGAGGACCTGACAACGTGCTGAGGAAGGCAAAAGGGAGGGACCATGGTTTTTCCCACTGCAGGAGTCAGAGACATCTTCATGGAGGCAGTGGTCAAGAGAATACAGCTCATCTTCATTCTCCTGTCATTTAAATCAATGTCTGCTCTTTGGGCTGGGCACAATGGCTCACACCTGTAATTCCAATAATTAGAGAGGCTGAGATGGTGGGGATCACTTGAACTCAGGAGTTCGAGACCAGCCTGGGCAGCACAGTAAGACTATGTCTCTACAGAAAATTTAAAAATTAGCCAGGTGTCATGGCATGCACCCGTGGTTTTGGTCACAGGGGAGGCTGAGGCGGGAGGATCGCTTGAGCCCAGGAGTTCAAGACTGCAGTGAGCTATGGATGGTGCCACTGCACTCCAGCTTGGGTGACAGAGTGAGATCCTATCTCTAATCTCTCTCTTTCTCTCTATCTACCTACCTACCGAATCTTCTATTTATTGAGGACCTTCTATATGGCAGACATTGAACCGAGTGTTTTATGTTCATGATTTCACATAATCCATCTAATAGTATTGTCAGGCAGAGATGATGATTCCAGTTTCTCAGAGGAGAAAAATGATATTCCTCAAGATTAAACAAGATGCCCTGGTCGCACAGCTAGTGGATGGTGGAGCTCAGAACCCTAATCTGAATGACTGCATTCTAAAGCTTGAGGCGTGGGGTCTTAGTTTGGAGGCATGGTGCCCTTCACACTGACAATTACTCTTCATTCCAAAATAGACTCTTCCATTTATCTTTAAGATAGTTCACAAGGGGGCAGGCTACTCTTGGAGGGTCCTTGGCTCCGCTCATCAGTTTCATATACTTGGCTAATTTCTGAGATTTTTAATTGAAAAGATTCAAGGCAGGACTTTTCATTCTAGT
Organism: Papio anubis; assembly: GCF_008728515.1. Taxonomy (NCBI): domain Eukaryota; kingdom Metazoa; phylum Chordata; class Mammalia; order Primates; family Cercopithecidae; genus Papio; species Papio anubis. The sequence goes on along the minus strand of NC_044983.1, from coordinate 39,970,520 downwards.
GAGGAGAACTGGAGCACAAAACAGAAAACCCAGGCTGAAGTTTGTTAGGTGCACTCTGGAAGGGTTAGGAAAAGGCTTGCTAACTGAGAGGAGCACAGATTCCAGGGCTTGCACCAGAACCAGGCGCCAGGCACCTTGCTGGCTGGGCACCCAGGGGTCAGAATGAAATTGGGGACCCAGTAAGGTCAAGGCTCCTGTTTGAAGGTCCTGTGGCCCTGCACTAAGCAAGGATGACGAGAGCAGGTGCGGATGTCAGGGGCTTCTCACACATTCTGCCTCTAAATAAAGTTACACCCAGAAGTTGAATCCCTGGAACACCAAAAGCATGGGCAAGCCCAGTCTTCCCCCGTAGGCAGCAGCATTTGATACAACCGGATTCTGGGACACAGAGAAAATGTGGGCGATCCCTTGGGGTTTCTTTAAATAATAACCTTTTGTGTTTGTGCAAACTTCATTTTAAAAGCACTTTCATAATCGCTGTTGCTGAGTCTTCACAAAGCTCCTGGTCCTGACTTTTCTGTGGAAGCAAACAGAAGTGACCTGATGAGGTAGAAATCGCTTGGGATTGGCATCGAGTGAACGTGGGGTTTGAATCTTCTTCTGGATTTAAGAGCCGTGACCTGGGTGAGTTATTCACTCTTTTAAGTTTCAGTTTCCTTCTGTGAACAGTGAGGATTATCCTCAGGCAAGGATTAAGTGACATCTGATACATCAAGTGCCACACAGCGCCTGGCCCGATGCCAAGTGCTCGACAGGTGCCAGCCCCCTTTCTTTTTGCCTCTGTCCACTTCACTCCTGTTGTCTGCCCTTTCAGTCTGGCACCACCCGGCAGTTCTATCTGAACTGGGATGACCCACTGGCGTGGTTGTCAAGGCAGAGTTCCTGCATGTGTCTTTTGTCTCAAGGCTGGATGTGGAAGGCTGGGTAAGGTTGGTGTGGAGGCTGTCAGGGGGCCCAGGTGATCTCGGGTGCAGTGTCAGTCTCTGCTGCTCTGTATTCCTCTCTGGCACCATGGAGGGAGACCCGCGGTGTCCTGTGGTGTGGGCATATGTGGGTGGGTTGTGGGGACAAGCTGGAAGCACCATCAGCTATGAATGGAGAGGTGACAGTTACTCAATGTGTTTCTTTGTGCCTGGGTTGGGGGAGGACTGGGGCTTGACCTGCATGAGATGGGGGGAGGCTGGGACTTGACCTGAATAGGATGGGGGTGGGGGACCTAGGATTTGGCCTGCATGGGGTTGGGAGGTAGGATAGGCACCATGTCATTCCAGGGACTTGGAGGCTGTTGTGCATAGAAGTGGTTAAACACTGCATCTCTATATTTTGGATTCTGAGTCAGGACACATGGTCTGATATAAATAAGCTCACAGTGGAAATGGCACAGAATATGTGAAACCAGGAGCACACCAGGAAACCCAAGACATGTGATCACTGAGCCTGTTCCATCTTCTGGGAGGAGTTGGTTATATTCATTTAGAAGTTTGTTGATGCTTTTTCTGGGAACTTGTTTATTTTCCTTTCCTCAGGGTAGACAGAAAGAAGTCAGGATAGGTGGGATAGGAACTGAGAGAGATTCATATATTTGTTTATTTATTTTTTTACCTTTAGAGACAAGGTCTCACTCTGTCACCCAGGCTAGAGTGTAGTGGTACAATCATAGCTCAATGTAACCTCGAACTCCTGGGCTCAAGTGATTCTCCCACCTCAGACTCGGAGTAGCTAGGACTATAGGTGTGCACCACCATGCCTGGCTAATTATTTTAAAAACGTTTTTTGTAGATACAGGGGCTCGTTATGTTGTCCAGGCTGGTCATGAACTCTGAGAGGTATATTTTTAGAGGAACAGAACCTTTTAGGCCTCCTCCACTTTCCCCAAAATGTAGCACCTTCCCCAAAATGTAGCACTTTCCATGAGCCTCGCATCCAGATTCAGGCTGCATGTTTAAAGGCAGCTTAAAAAACTCATGCAATCTTTCCTTATATTAATTTTATTAAATAACTTTTCTTTCAAAATCAAACACATCAAAGAGTAAAATGTCACTTGATATACAGTTCTTGTTATTTGAAGTAGTTACGTTGTATTAAATCACAGTGGACACTGAATTAGTGAACACTGAACCACTGCTCCTAAAAGAAATACAGGGTTAGGTTCCTGAGAGCCTCTGGTCATAGCATTTTCATCAACCAATCAGTATGTAACTTTTGTTTTATATGTGCTTCTGTTTAAGTTGCCTTATTTAATACATGATTGATTCATTACCACTGAATATTAACCTGGAACTCATGCCTGATCAAAGCTTACCTAATACACATATTTTCTCCATAAGGCAAATCACAGCTTTCTTGCATTTAGGAATGCTAGAAAGTGCTTCAGCCCTACACTTGGGGGCCACAGTGAAATCACCAAAAAAATACACAAAAATGTGAAAACGTGGCACTAAAACAACTTCAGAAAGGGCATTTATTTACAGAGTGAGAGCTGAAACAAGAAGGCAGAATACCATCTTATTCAACACCTGGGAATGTGGGCATTGGGCAGCTTGAATTTCTCACAGTTGTGCAGGTTTCCTTGAATGACCATGAGCACCAATATGTGAGTGTTGACTTGTGGAGTACAAGGAAACTTTAGTGAGTAGGAGAATTTGCAAGCATATAATCTGTGAATAATGAGGATCAACTTGACTTTTCTTCCTCCATCTTCCCTCTCCCCCACACCTCCAAGTGGTTTTGGCAAAATCAGACTTTAGGGAAGACAATCACAGAATAAATTGATAGGATTCCTTTGCTTTGGAACTTGCCTGAGGACTTAGCATTTATTTATTCATTTATTTATTTATCTACTTTTTTTTGAGATGGAGTCTCACTCTGTTGCCCAGGCTGGAGTGCAATGGTACAATCTTGGCTCACTGCAGCCTCCACCTTGTGGGTTCCAGCAATTCTGCCTCAGCCTCCTGGGTAGCTGAGATTACAGGCACGTGCCACCATGCCTGGCTAATTTTTGTATTTTTAGTAGAGACGGGGTTTCATCATGTTGACCAGGCTGGTCTTGAACTCCTGACCTCAAGTGATCCTTCTGTCTCAGCCTCCCAAAGTGCTGGGATTACAGGCGTGAGCCACTGCCCCTGACACTTAGCATTTATTTTAACTTTAATTTTAGGTTGATAACTAATTGAAGCCATTCTCTCTCCTCAGGTCTAGGTAAGCAATGGTACTGGCCTAGGTAAGCAATGGTATTGTCCAGCTATCTCCTTGCAAGGTATACAAACACCTTCCAGATCTGACATGTTGTCTTCTACATTGCCTTATCTTCTTCCATGCCCTTCCCAGTCTAGCTCCAGCCATACTGAATTCCGTGTAGTTTCCTCCTGTGTATATGTGTGTTTGCATATTCTGATCTCTATGCCCAAGCTCTTTCCTGCCTGCGTTGGCTTTTCAAGTATTGCCTCCCTGTGAAGCTTTGACAGTGAAGTGCCTCCCTCTGTTCTTGATATCCTAAGCATGCAAACCTATTTACCTTGTTTTATTTTGTTTATTTATTTTTTTGAGACAGGGTCTCATTCTGTTACCCCTGCTGGAGTGAAGTGGTGTGATCTTGGCTCACTGCAGCCTTGACAGCCTCCCTAGTAGCTGGGATTACAGGTTTGCCACTGCACATGGCTAATTTTTTTTTTTTTTTTTGTAGTGATGGGGTTTCACCATGTTGCCCAGGCTGGTCTTGAACTCCTGGGATCAAGTGATCCACCTGTCTTGGCCTCCCAAAGTGCTAGGATTACAGGCATGAGCCATCATGCCTGGCCCCCTACCAGGGGTTTGTCTGTTTACCTGTTTGTTTTTCCCATAAGAATGTAAGCCCTTTGAGGGAAGGGACCCTCTCTCATCTTTGTCTACCAGTGCTTGGCAAATGCCTTCATGAAAGGAGGGATAGAGGGGTGAAGAAGGAAGAGAGTGTTCCAAGATGTTGACACTTTTGCTCACGGTGGTTGAAAACACCAGTATAAGTTAATTAGGACTCATCAAAGGAAGAAAGCAAGGCATCTTATTTTTCTCTTTATTCATGTACCTATGTTCATGAGCTTAAAAAATTAGGTGTAATTTTCACAAAGGTTTAAAAAAATTAGGAGTAATTTATTGGAAATCCTTGTGTTCAGCCAAATATCGTGTAAATTACAGACCTTTCATTTCACATTTCTATGAAATATATCTGACTGATAGTGGAGAGCGATAAAGTGGAATCTTGATCTTGTGCCCAAGAAGTAATTACTATGTACCCATTGTAAGTCATTTCACCTTTTGGGACCTCAGTTTCTGCAGCTGAAAAATAAAAACATTAAGAGATTACACTGGAGTGTAAGTGTTCTGCTGTTTCTATCTGCCCAGCATCCTTTCTGTCTAGGATTAGGCATGACCAGAAGAATCAGACCTGATAAATCTATGTATTTCCTCTATCTGGCCAGAATAATTGGTTCAGGAATGGACATATGATTAAAGTCTGAAACTGTGGAACTTTTGGCCAGGTGTGGTGGCTCATGCTTCTAATCTCAGCACTTTGGGAGGCCAAGGCAGGAGAATCAGTTGAACCCAGGAGATGGAGGTTGCAGAGAGCCGAGATCACGCCACTGTACTCCAGCCTGGGCGACAGAGTGAGACTCCATCTCAAAAACAAAAAACAAACAAACAAAAAAGGCAAAAACTTTTACAGAAACTATTAGTTTAACATGGCAGATGAGATGCTATTAGTCTTCCTCCAAAATCCATTTTCTCCATCTCCCTTAGTAACAGAACTCTTGATTTTTAGCTGGGCTTATAGCAGCCAGGAACAAAGATTACACTCCTAGTCTCCCTTACAACTGGGTGTGAGCATATACCAAGGATTTTTTTTTTTTTTTGAAGAGATGGGGGTTTTCCTTTAAGAAGTGGAGAAAAGATATAAACAGACACTTCTCAAAAGAAGGCATTCATGCAGCCAACAAACATATGAAAAAAAGCTCAGCATCACTGATTATTAGAGAAATGCAAATCAAGACCACAATGAGATACCATCTCATGCCAGTCAGCATGGTGACTATTAAAAAGTCTAGAAACAACAGATGCTGGTGAAGTTGCAGAGAAATGGGAACGCTTTTACACTGATGGTGGGAATGTAAGTTAATTCAACCATTGTGGAAAACAGTGTGACAATTCCTCAAAGATCTAGAATCACAATACTAATTGACCAAGCAATCCCATTACTGGGTATATACCCAGAGGAATATAAATAATTCTATCACAAAGATGTACACATGCATATGTTCATTGCAGCACTATTCACAATAGCAAAGACATGGAATCAACACAAATGCCCATCAATGATAGACTGGATAAAGAAAATGTGGTACATATATACCATGGAATACTATGCAGCCATAAATGCATGTCCTTTGCAGGGGACATGTCCTTTGCAGGGACATGGATGCAGCTGGAACCATTATCCTTAGCAAACTAATGCAGGGACAGAAAACCAAGCACTGCATGTTCTTACTTATAAGTGGGAGCTGAACAGTGAGAACATATGGACATAGGGAGGGGAACAACACACACTAGGGCCTGTCAGGGAGTGGGTGTGGGGAGGGAGAGCATTAGGAAAAATAGCTAATATATTAATAGTAGTGCTTAATACCTAGATGATGGGTTGATAAGTGCAGCAAACCACCATGGCACATGTTTACCTATGTGACAAAGCTGCACGTCCTGCACATGTACCCCAGAACTTAAAATAAAAATAAAAGAGAGACAGGGTCTTGTTTTGTCACCTAGGCTGGGGTGCAGTGGTGGCATCATAGCTCACTGCAGTCTTAATCTTCTGGGCTCATGTAATCCTCCTGCCTCCGCTTCCTGAGTAGCTGTGACTACAGATACATGCTACCATGCCTAGATAAATTTTTTATTTTTATTCTTTTAGTAGAGAGAGGGTCTTGCTATGTTGCCCAGGCTGGTCTCAAACTCCTGATCTCAAGCAGTCCTCCTGCATTAACCTCCCAAAGCACTAGGATTATAGGTGTGAGCCACCACACCCAGCCTTGACTGAGGATTTAAGAGGAAGTATTATATATTAATTCCTGAAAGTGTCCTTAAAGAAAGGTGGGGAAGTCTTTTTTCTTACCTTTTTCTTTCATGCTAGTTGGAATACAGACAAGATGGCTGGAACTCAAGCAGCCGTATTAGACTATGAATTGGAAGTCACCTGTGGCAGATAGCAAAGAAATAAAAAGAGGAAGCCTGGGCCAGGCACAGTGGCTCACTCCTGTAATCCCAGCACTTTGGGAGACTGAGGCAGGAAGATAGCTTGAGCCCAGGAGTTTGATATCTGCCTGGCCAACATAGTGAGACTTTGTCTCTACAAATAATAATAAAAAAAAAATTAGCAGGGCATGGTGACACATACCTGTGGTCCCAGCTACTTGGGAGGCTGAGGTGGACATCACGTGAACCCGGGAGGTGTTGGGGCTGCGGTGAGCCATGATCACGTCACAGCACTCTGGGCTGGGTGACAGAGTGAGAACTCATTTCAAAAAAAGGAAGCCTGGATTACTGATGTTTGTGGAGCAACTATACAGCCCTAGACTGCTTACTCTGGGGTTTTGTTTATATAAGACAGAATGAACTTCTAGCTTGTTTAAACAGTTGTCACTTTGAGTTTTCTTTTACTTGGCAGCTTAACCTCATCCTGATTGATAGAGAGCTATTGGGGAGGACAACCACTGGGCTTCTGACATGACCGGCGGGAAGCCTGAACCCTCTGGATGGTCATCTCGCCACCACACGGGAAGGAAGTTTGCCTGAATAAAGCCGACATAGAAGGAGGCAAGGTTGGAAACAGAGACTCCCTCAGCCCCTCGGATGTCAATGAAGCCACTGTATCTGGCTGTGCTTGAAGCTCACAGCCTTTAACTTTTCAGTTTATGTGTGACACTACTTTTGCCTAAGTGAATTTTGTGTAAATCAGGGTCTCTGTCTTTCACAACTGAGAGTCCCATCTGATACAAAGCAGCAGAACGACTTCTCCCAACAACTTCTTACTCAGAAACCCAATCATATTCAGAAGGGGCACAAAGAGCTTCTTTGGCTCAGGCAGGGTAGGAGGATGGAGCCTGAGATCTCTTAGGAATTGCTTGTTCTCCTCACAGCACAGTCTGGAAAACACAAAACTAGACGAGTCTACGATCCGGTGGAAGAACACAGCTAATTCTGAGTGTTCATTTCAAAGCAAATGCCTGCTGCTTTTCTAGAATCACTCAAAGCTGGTTATTGCATCATTGCTACTTTTTAACATCTTTTTTTCTCCTTTGTTAGTAATGTTAATAAGGCCAGTAGACACCTTAGTTGAAACAAGCCCAGCCCTCCCTTGGCTGTTTCAACACATTCAGTATCCTCATCTTGAATGCTCATTCTTAATCAAGATTCAGCAATCAGGTCTCTTAGTTTTAGATAATTCGTTTATATTTTGACTTGTGAGGCTTGAGCTTAGGGTTAGCTAGATTTGCACAGACATTAACCCTCCTCTGGCTAATTCTGCCATTGTTTCAATGTCTGGCATTTGGGATTTGTTCAGTTGGTTGCTCCTTCGAACCAAGTTTCATTTGCAAGGGAGGGGAACAGTTTCCAAAGCTGGATCCCATTTCCATTGCTTCAGGAGAGACTCAGAATATGGCACCAAGACCAGTTGCCTCTTCTAAGGGATCTAAGCCTCTTTGTGGAGGAAGGAGGGCATCGCCTGCCTCAGCTTCCACTCTGCGTGCAGCACTCTGGTGCTGGCCTGTTTACCAACCACAGTGGACTGTCCTGTCTTGGGAAAGGGAGTGTGTTCTCTGCCCTGATTAACAAAGGGCACCTTGGATCACCATTGATCTGCTGGAATGTTGGATGCCTTCTGAGGGTGAAGTGTGCATTTTCTTCTTGATCTGAGCATTGTTGACATTTTCACTGGCAGGCCAGCCTTGAAAAGCCACATCCTGGCCAGAGAAGAGCTGAAATCTCACTCAAGCACTTGCTCTAGGCGATCACTCTGGGATCCAGGGCTGAGGCTTTCATTGGGGTCATGGAAGCACTGGGATCAAGGAACACCATTCTTTCCAGCATCGGGAAGACACAGCAATTATAAGCTGTTTCTTCCTCTTCCCAGGGCTTGTGTATACCATTGCTGCAGACCCAGGGATGTTTAGAACTAGGCTTGGTGTCAGATCAGAGACTTGGTAGAATTTTCAGCTCTTTGTGTGAGAAAAGTGGCAGCAACATAACCATCTTAAAAGCTGCTTTGGAGCCAGGCCTAACCCAGTCAAATTGCTGTTGCTTTATCAGAAGTTGATGGTGCGAGTCTCAGCTTCAACTAGACACTCTTAAAGGGAACAGAGTTAAACCAGCATGAGTACTCCTTTCCCCAAAGGCAGAAAGATGAAGCTTGCATTTGCAACAACCCTTGAGCTGTCAGGCATACAGTACCCCTTTTATTGTTTGTAAAATTCTTTGCTCAATCAATAACCACACAAGTGTTTTCTGTGTACGTGTTTTGTGCCTAGAACCATGCTTCATATTAAGGAAGTCTCGAGAATGAGGATGTTTCTGCCATGGGAGGGCCTGTGGTTTAGTGGAATGGGACACTCTTGTGATCTGGAATGAAGATAAGGCGTTCTCATGACCCTAGATTATAGCGGACGTGGGAAAGGGGGTAAAGGATTTGGTTGCTTGAGAGTAAAAGAAATAAAGTGAGATTCACTGTATTTCAAGGTTGGGCATGATGTGCTTTGGATGTGTGTCCCTTCCAAATCTCATGTTGAAATGTGAGCCCCGATGTTGGAGGTTGGCATAGTGGGAGGTGGTTGGTTCAAGGGGGTGGATCCCTTACTCATGGCTTGGTGCCATCCCCTTGGTGGAGTGAGTACTTGCTCTATTAGTTCATATCTCTTTCTTTCTTTTTTCCTTCCTCTCTTTCCATGTGATCTCTGCACATGCCGGCTCCCTCTTTGCCTCCTGCCATGACTAGAAGCTTCCTGAGGCCTCACCAGGAGCAAATGCCAGCACCATGCTTCTTGCACAACCTGCAGAACCAGAAACCAAAATAAACTTTTCTTTACAAATTACCCAGCCTCACAAATTCCTTCATAGCAATGCAAACTGACTAACACAGGCCAGGTGCAGGGGCTCACACCTGTAATCCCAGCACTTGGGAGGCCAAGGTGGGTGGATTACCTGAGGTCAGGAGTTTGAGACCAGCCTGGCCAACATGGCGAAAACCCATCTCTACTAAAAATACAAAAAGTAGCTGGGCATGGTGGTGTATGCCTGTAGTTTCAGCTACTTGGGAGGCTGAAGCAGGAGAATCGCGTGAACCTAGGAGGCAGAGGTTGCAGTGAGCCGAGATCACACCACTGTACCCCAGCCTGGCTGACAGAGTGAGATTCCATTTCAAAAAACAAACAAACAAATAAACACTGACTAACACGGGCATACCCTTGATTTTGTCATATCTCTGAATGAAGGTTTGCCAGACAGACCTTCTAGCAGGAATTTCAGTTTCCTGAGAACAGGGTCTTTCTTGGATTTGTTTACAGTTATGTCTTCATTTGATAAATATTCACTACATGAGTTAATTGGAGGCTGGGTGCTGTGGCTCATGCTTCTAATTCCAGTTCTTTGGAAGGCGGAGGTGGGAGGATCCCTTGAGCTCAGGAGTTCAAGACCAGCCTGGGCAACACAGTAAGACTTTCTACAGAAATTTTTAAAAATTAGCCAGGCCTGGTGGTGTGTACCTGTAGTCCCAGCTACCTGGGGAGCTAAGGCAGAAGGATAGCTTGAGAACAGAAGTTCGAGGGTGCAGTGAGCCGTGATTGCACCAGTGCACTTCACCTGGAGTGATTCTGTCTCAAAAAGAAAAAAAAAAAGTTAATGAGAGACTGAGGCAGACATGGTACAAGACCCCCCATTCCCATAGACTGCCTTTGCATTTATTTCTGAATGAGTTTTGGGAAGGGGATGACCTCTTTCTGCTGTATCTCTAGTAGCTAGGTGAGGGTTCCAGGGATAAGCAAAAGGTGTCCCAGCATCTTGGCATATATTTCCAGACACTCTCCCCTCAGTTGCTCATCAGAGGCGCCCTCTGAGAGATTTCCAGAAAACTTATGGAGAGTCAAGCATTTGCTTATCTTTGGGAGGCATATACATTCCCCTTTGCTGTCTCTGAAGGTTGTTATCTGAAAACTGTCTAGACTTTAGATTCAAGCTGGGCAGGAGAAGGGCAATGAAATACTTCTCCACTTGGGGGTGGGGCTGGACACGATGAAATATTTCCACTGCTGACCTGTGGGGCTGACTCCCTGCACAGTCAGCTCGAGGCCCCACAACTCGGGGCATGGGGTTTGTCAGTGTCTCAGTGCCGTCCCATCTGGGAGAGACTGTATATTGCTTGGCTTGCACAAAGAGTTTTTTTGCAATAAACTTTTCAATTTGGGTAAAGAGGGAGCAGGAAAGGCCTTTCATCTTGTCTTTTGTGTGGTATCTGTGATGGGGTTAGGGTGACTGCTCCGAACTGATTAGAGAGCATTTTGGTGGGATGGTGGGAGGTGGATTCCAGCCTTGTTTTGGATCCATGTCTAACTTTTTTTTTTTGGTTAAAGAAAAAAAAAAAATCTCCTTTCATCCCAAAGCTCAACATGCGAGCATCCAGCCAAAAGTACATTTTTTTTTGCAGTTTATTAAATATGTTGCGTCTTAGATCTTATATTAAAATCTATTTCCTTTCTGCAGGGAACAAGTTGAAACCAGAAAACTTGCCTTATAATTTTTCCACTTTGATTCTGCTGCTTGCAAAGGGCACCTCCAGTCCTCCAGTTGCAATAGGGAGTTGCTCCTTAGGAAGGGAGTTAACTCTTGTTTTGCTACCCATCGGGGCTGAGAGGAGCAGCTGGCCTTCCTTCATCACTGGACCCAGCCTAACCTCCCCTCACTGCACAGCTTTGACTCAGCATCAGTCAACTGAGTTAGGGGAGCATGCTGGCTCTGCAAGTTAAACTAAATCAAACTCTTTCTTAATCTGCTCCACCATCAAATAGGCATTGTGATCTGCTGGTTTAGATCCAGAAGGGATTCTCCCTGCTCTGGGGTCTGCCTTGAGCTCTCCAGCCCTGTGTTGTCTCTTCCACCTGATTCCTTGGGCATCTGTCTTACAGCAACACACACTAGAAATCTCCACTAAGAAGAGAACTCATTGTGTCCCAAGGCGGCCCATCCCAGTGCAGACCTCTCTAATTGTTAAGATGTTTTTCCTCATGTTGGGTTGGTCTGTCCTGCTCCTACGCATTGGTCTCTGCCCTGGCAGCTGGAGAAACCGAATTTAATTCAAATCAGCCTCCCATGGTGTATTACTCCGTTTTCATGCTGCTGATATACCTGAGACTGGTAATTTATAAAGGAAAAGAGGTTTAATGGACTCACAGTTCCATGTGGCTGGGGAGGCTTCACAATTATGGTGGAAGGCGAAAGGCATGTCTTCCATGGTGGCAGACAAGAGAATAGGAATCGAGTACAAGGGTTTTCCCCTTACAAACCATCAGATCTTGTGAGACTTACTTACTACCATGAGAACAGTGTTGGGGAAACCACCCCTATGATTCAGTTATCTCCCACTGGGTCCCTCCTGCAACACATAAGAATTACGGGAGCTACAATTCAAGGTGAGATTTGGGTGGGGACACAGCCAAACCATATCACATGGGGAAGGGTAGGGATGCTGGTTGAGACCCCAGGATGGGAGCTTGGGCCCAGTGTGCCCAGAGTTGGCAATTTTTCAAGAGAAGCTCAAAATTCACATTTTCAATGTGAACTCTCACTTTCTAAATGCTGACAACTCATTTTTAAAAATTAGCATAGAACAGCAAACAAATCACAGCTTTAGGTCAGGAACAGCCCCTTGGGTCTTCACTTTGTGATAGAAACATGAAGATCAGCGATTGCAGGCTGAGAACTGTGTACAGTTCTGGAATCTTTGGATTTTGCTAATCTCTGTTTCCCTGGGAAAACAGAGTTAGCATGCAGTTCTTACAGTGTTCATATTCATGGAGGAAGGGTAGAGAGAGAAGGGTAGAGAAAAGCTGGTGTCGAGGAGGGCAGCTTCAGGTGCTGGTGTGGGTGGAAGAGCCTAGGAGGAGAGGATGTAGGCAGAGAACAAGTGCCCCTAGCAGGGAAGAAAACAGAATACAGAGGCCAGCCTGGCTGCGGAAGAGAGAGGTCCTGAGAGTCCTGAGAGTCCTGAGGTCCTCTTGAGCCTCAGGAAGATGGCAGCCTCCTGCACTTGTTGGGCTGGGGAGACAGGAGCTAACTGGGCAGGCCCTGGGGCCAGGGTTGGAGAGACAGTTCCTGGGCAGGTGGTGGAGGTGGGACCAGTTGGAGGGGAGGTGAGAGCGGGATTCTCTGAATTCAGAGCTGAAGGAGCAGCTATATTATGGGGCTCATTGAGAATGTTATTTTTTGAGTGTTTTCTTGCTGATGCCTTGGCTAAGATCACGCTCTTTCTCAATCTCTATTATGTGGGCACATGGGCATTTTTACCTTCGCTCTTTATACCCATCACGTACTAAGCCCTTCAAGAATGTCTGTAGAATGAATAAACATGTGCATGTGTACACTGTGAATGTCTTTTTGTGTGAAACGTGTAGACTTGGTAGAGGAGTAGGACGGCACATCTTCTTCAGGAACCCTGAGGTGTCAGCTGAGGCTCTCAGAACTTTAGCCTTTGTGAGGGTTCACTGCCACCTCCCCCAACCTCCTATGCTGGGAGACAGTCAAGAGCTGTCAGTCTGGTTTTGGGGGCACCAGGTTTAAACCTCTAAACAAACAGGAGGAACTGTGGCATTCCTGGGCATTTGTGCAGAGAAAGTAGCCAGGTAGGAAAAAGTTACTGAAAAGTTACAGAATGGATATCAATCTTGGAGACAGCAGAGAACCATGGTGTGGGCTTACTGGCTGTGGTAAGGATGGGTGGTGTTAGACCAATCCCTGGGGGATTTTCTTAAGTCCCCAAAGAAATGGAGAAGCAAGGAGAAAGGCCTGACGGTCTCAATGGGCTCAAAGGGCTGTGATGGCTTGGAGAGGCTTGGTCTGGACTCAAAACAGTGGACAGAGGCAGGCAGCAGGGGAGGGCGCGGGAAGGACAGCCACTGTTGGGAGAAGAAAGCTGGCTTGCTGCCTAGACAGCAAACTGAGTGCCCGTGGCCTATCTGCTGGAGGCTGGGCCCAAAGTCTCATATTATGCCTGGGTCTTTTAGGACTAGGTGAAACACGTGTATTACTATTTGATATTATCTATCTCATCTGTCTATCTATCTATCTATCTATCTATCTATCTATCTATCTATCTTCTATCTTTCACCCATCCATGTATTTATTTATCTACCTATCTATTCATTCTTTTGTACACACATACATATCTATTATATAAAAATAAATTAATATATTCAAAATTCATAATGGCCATACCTATTTGCAAATCTAAGAAATAATTTCATCACATTCCAGAAAGTGCCAAGGTGATGAGGTGTAGATTTAAAAATGTAGCATTTTTCCATGACTTTGGGGGTGCTCTTTAGATTTTTCCCAACTTCTGCCCTTCATTCTTTAATTTTCTTCCTTCTGAGAAAAAGCATTCTTAAATGTGCAGTGCATTCTTAAGTTGTTTTAAGGTAAAAGAAGATGGTGTGAAAAGAGACAAAAAGGAATGTTCCTTCACAGAACTTATCTGTTTCAAAGGTATTTGAAATTCCCAAGGTTGATACTGCAATGTGGCTTCTCATTTGCGCTGTTGGAAAAGAAAAGGCTTTGGGGTCCCCCAGCCGGCTCAGCCCTGGAAGAGTCAGGAGCTCATCTTTTGTGCTGATCTTCAGTGCCTGCCCACCCGGGTTCTGAGCAGGCAGCTATGGGGTGGGGGCCAGGATCTTAGGAGACGTCTTCTTCCTCCTCCCCCTCTTCCTACTCCTCTTCCTTCTCCTCCTCCTCCAGACAGTTGGCCATGATCCTGCCAAACCAGCCAAGTCTGCTTTCTAAGAAAGGGACATGGAGCTTCCCTTGGGAGGAAGCCACGGGCCTTGCACAAAAGAATCCTGGCCACAGGGGGCCGGCTGGGCAGGACCCAGCCACAGGATGTGCATCTTGAAAAAAAAAACACCCCAAAGTCTCCAAGAAATATAATTTTAGCAATGTTATTTTCCAGTGATCGTAGAAATGTCATAATCATGTCTCTTCCCCAAGGCAAAAAATAGAAACCTTGACACGAAGGGAGTGATCTGCAGGCTTTTCGGACAAATTGGCACCCACTGGTCTCTCCTCTTCCCTCTTCATCTGCTCCACACATTTTGGCATTTAACTCCACTCTGCTCCAAATGATTCTCTAGTTTCATGCCTGGATGTCTTGTCTTCCCCACTAACCTGGTGTCTCTTCTTTCTGATGTCAGTTTCTTTCTGTAGACTGGCCCTGTTCTGCCCTGATCCAAGGAGACCCCTAGTCTGTGGTGGACCTGCTGGTATTTGGGGACCCCTGAGTGCCCCAGGAGCCTGCTTGAACTCCACAGCCATGGCCAGGCTGTGTCTTGGCTCTGGGCTTTGTCCACCGGGATGGAAGCTTTCCCTGAGCCCGGCCTGATCATTACACCACCTCACTCCTGCCAGCTCCTAGGTGTCCCTGGATCCTCATGCTGGTCTTTTTGTATTGACTTCCACATTACTGCCTCTTGTCTGATGCCAAGAAGCACTGCGGCTTCCGAGATGCTGCTGCATGGCTCTGCCCTGCTCTTGGGGCTCCAACCCCTGGGCATCAGCTTGACTCAGATCTAACCCCAGTTGACGGTGCTCAGTGGACTCTGTGATTCTGACCCTGATCCCACTTTGGCAAGGGTCAGATCTCCTGTTCTGGCCAATTCTCTCCTCCATTTCTACCCCATGCCCACGCAGGTTCTTTTCTGCCCTCCTGTCATCTCTGTGTAGGCTGCATCAATCTTATTATTATTATTCCTAATGGTCCTTAGCATTCTGCTGAGAATTCAGCAATGTTTGTGAAATTAAACCAATGTTGCCCAAAATATGATTGTTTTTAGAGTTAGGCAACAGTAGGTGTGAAGGAGAGAGATAGCCACCAGGGAATAAAAAGCAAGCTGAGCCATGAGGCTAGTGATGTGATGAGCAGAAAAAGCCAAGCCTTCTCCTAAGGAGGGCCAGGCAGCTTGCCGTCCTCTGCAACAGGCTGTGACTTAGAGAGAAGGAAAACAGCTCACCTGAGCCACACTAAGCAGCAAGCGGTAACTGCTTATGTTGTGACAACCTGCAACCAAAAATCGTGGAGTTTTGTAGCAGCTGGGGTCCTCTGGAGAGAGAGAAGCAATAGGATGAATAGAGAGATAGAGATAGAGAGATGGGTAAATAAATAGAGATATAGATAGATAGATAGATAGATAGATAGATAGATAGATAGATGAGAGAGGAATTACTAGAAGGATTGGCTCATGCCATTATGGAGGCTGAGAAGGCCTCCATAAGGAGGCCATGAAGGCCATTTGCGACCTGAAGAATCCGGGATGCCAGTGGCATGGTTCAGTCCAAGTCTGGAGGCCTCAGAGCCAGAGAAGCCCATGGTGTAACTTCTGGTCTGAGGCCAGAGGCCTGAGGATCCACAGGGCCGCTGGTGTAAGTCCTGGAGTCCACAAGCCAGAAAGCCTGGAGTTCTAATGTCCAAGGACAGAAAAGAAGAGTGTATCCTAGCTGCATGAGAGAGAGAAAGTTGCCCGTTTGTTCTACCTGGGCCCCCAGCTGATGGGGGTGAATTGGTGATCTGCGTTCACCCACATTGAGGGCAGATCCCCACTCAGTCCACTGACTCACTTGCCAATGTCCTCCGGAAATACCTGTATGGACACATCCAGAAACAATGCTTTACTAGCTTTCTAAGTATTCCTAACCCAGTCAAGTGGACACCTAAACTTAACCATCATAGGCTTGGATTAAGCAGGTTCTTCAAAGAAACAGAACCAATAGTGTGTGTGTGTGTGTATGTATGTATGTATGTATGTATGTATGTATGTATCTATCTATCTATCAATCAATCAATCATAGGAATTGGCTCACAGGATTATGTAGGCTGAGAAGTCCCAAAATCTGCTGTCTACAAACTGGAGAACCCAGAAAGCCGATGATATGATTTAATCTGAATCTGAAGGCCTGAGAACCAGGGGAGCTGATGATATGAGTCCCAGTCCGAGTTCAAAGGCCCAAGAACCAGGAACACCAATGTCCAAGGGCAGGATGAGATCGATGTTTTTCAGCACAAGGAGAAAGAGAGAGATGGAGAGAGGGAGAGGGAATGAATCCTTCCTTTCTCTGCCTTTTGGTTCTATTCAGGCCCTAAGTAGATTGGATGGTGCCTACCCACGTTGGTCGGGGGAGCATCTGCTTTCCTCAGTTCACCAATTCAGGAGCGAATCTCTTCCAGACTTCCCTCAAACACACACAAGGAAATAATATTTTTACCAGCTGTCTGGTACCTTCATCCAGTCAAGTTAATACATGAAAGTAACTATCGCCAGACCATCCTTTATCAACTTGGCACCTGGATGCATCTTCTTAAGCCATACTTAATCTCCAAATAAATAACAAGGTCATAATCCTACCTGACTCGATACAACTAGCCTGCGTAGAAGTGAAAACACACTAACCCCTTCCCCAGCAGAGGAGGTAAAGTTTTTGAGTAATTATTCTTCTTCTACTGATATCTCATAACTTAAGTACTATGATGTAAAATTAACAGTACTTAAATAGTGATGTAAAGTCAACACATCTTATATTACATTATAAGGGAATCAGAGGGGAAAAGTATATTAGCTTGATACATGTACCTATGCACACAAACACATTCTTTTTTTTTTTTTTTGGGATGGAGTCTTGCTCTGTCACTCAGGCTGTGTGTAGTGGCAAAATCTCAGCTCACTGCAACTTCCACCTCCTGGGTTCAAGTGATTCTCCTGCCTCAGCCTCCCTAGTAGCTGGGATTACAGGTGCCCGCCACCACGCCTGGCTACTTTTTGTATTTTTAGTAGAGATGGGGTTTCACCACGTTGGCCAGGCTGGTCATGAACTCCTGACCTCAGGTGATCCACCCTCCTTGGCCTCCCAAAGTGTTGGGATTACAGGCGTGAGCCACTGTGCCCGGCCAATAAACATATTCTTAACAAAATATTGAGAAAATAGGACAATTACAGTGTTTATTTCTGTAACTGACCACGTGGTTGTAGCTGGTATTTATAGCACTTTATTCTACTACTCATTCTGTATTCCTTTTGCCTTCAGCAAGCACCTTAGCTGGTTGTGATTCTTTACCTGATAGGGTGACCCAAACTTTCAGTCCTGAAGAGTCTGGGCCATTTGGGTTTGGCCAATCTAGGCCAATTTGTCTAGATTGGGTTGTTGTAGTTTCCCACTGACCTTAATCACGGGGTATGGAAATACTAAGAGATACCCTAAGGGATCTCCTGTATTCCAGACATGCTCTTCCTTACCTCCATTGTGGAGTAGTAGGCCAATTTCCCTTTGGCGCTCTAAATCAATCACCCCGGCTAACACCGTAACTCCCTTTGCCTATTGACTCAGAGGCATGGGATGTCCAAAGTGGCTGGGTGGCATGTTAACTTCCAGCTCAGTGGAATTATTGTTGTTTCTCCTGGTGGAAGCGTTCCTCCCTCTGGAACTAAGAACTCTAGGCCAACAGAACATCCAGTTTTGGGAAGAAGGGTGATCTTGGAAGTGTTCATATAATTTGCTCCCCTTTCTCCTTGAACCAAGGAAAGTCCCTCTTACATGAGAGTTTTCATGTCCGCAACTGAATCTGCTACATTACAAAAAATTGGAAGAGTCAAAAATGTCAGAAGAGTATGTTCTTGTTTTCTTTCCATTGGAAAAAGGGTGGACAGAGCTGGGGGAGGTGCACAGCTGCAGCGTGGGCATTAGCAGCCTGTCCTGCGGGAGGCACGGGTGCTGTTCGCTCCCTACTTCTGAGTAGGCTGAGACCACTCTCTTCCTTTTCATTCTCACTGGGCAAGAGCCTTGGGACAGCTCTCTGAAGAATAAAACAAACCTTTTCTGCATGTCTAATTGATATAAATTTGATTATACTGTACTTTTTATTTCGTGTGTGTGTGTACATGAGATTACATGTACACTCCCTTTCTCCCTTTTCTTTTGCTTATCTCCCTTTTCTGTCCCCCCCAACCCCATGTCCCCAATTACATCAGGTCTCCCCAACCCCATGTAATCCTTTTTTTTTTTTTTTTTTTTTTTTTGAGACAGGGTCTCACTGTATCACCCAGGCTGGAGTGCGGTGGCACAATCTCGGCTCACTGCAACATCTGCCTCCTGAGTTCAAGCGATTCTCCTGCTTCAGTCTCCCAAGTAGTTGTGATTACAGGCACGTGCCACCACTCCCAGCTAATTTTCGTATTTTTAGTAGAGATGGGATTTTGCTTTGTTGGCCAGGCTGGTCTCAAACTCCTGACCCTAGGTGATCCACCCGCCTCAACCTCCCAAAGTGCTGGGATTACAGGCATGAACCGCCGCTCTTGTCCTCCCAAGGTAATCTTATATTAACAACCTGTAATGTATTCTTCCATATTTTTTTCCTATTCATTTAATCTCACGTACACACACACACACACACACACACACGCAAATACTCATAGAAGCTTTTCTGATTAATTTTACAATTGGAATCATATACACTTTTCTGCATGTTGCTTTTCTCACTTAAAAATATCCTGCAAAAATCTTTCCAAATCAATGGATGTAGTTCACGCATTCCCAATGGGAGTGACAGCGTGCCCAGAGAGGGTGAAAATTGCTTCTCAGAGGATGTATGAAAAAAATGTACTGTTTTTTAAAATGTGTAAATCACAGAGACACATACAGTACCTAAATAGATATGCTGTATGTTTCTGTATGTTTGTGGTATTAAAATTCCATGGGGGAGGAATCAGGGGGAAAATGTCTAAGGAGGCTCTTGGAAGGTGATAATAGAAAAAGGCTGAGAAACACTGGTGTCACCTTTTACACTTTTTAAAGTGGCCGCATAGTATTTCCTGGTGAGTCTGCACCCTGACTGACTGCAGCGCCCCCTGGTGGAAGGGCAGTCACTTCGTTTCCGGGGTTTTCTCCAGTATGAACATGCTGCAGTAACCGTTCTTGCTGATGCCTTTCACATTGGTGATTGTGTTTCTGTGGGACCCATCCTCATGAGCAGAATTGCTGGGTTGAAGGGATATGTATTTTATTTTATTTTATTTATTATTATTATTATTATTATTTTCTCAGATGCAGTCTTGCTCTGTCGCCCAGGCTGGAGTGCAATGGTACAATCTCTGCTCACTGCAACCTCCATCTCCTGGATTCAGACAATTCTCCTGCCTCAGCTTCCAGAGTAGCTGGGACTACAGGCGCCTGCCATCACACCTGGCTAATTTTTGTAGTTTTAGTAGAGGAGGGGTTTTGCCATGTTGGCTAGGCTGGTCTCGAATGCCTGACCTCAGGTTATCTGCCTAACTCAGTCTCCCACAGTGCTGGAATTACAGGCGTCAGCCACCGCACCCAGCCAGAATATGTATTTAAAACTTTAAAATAAAAAAAAAAAAAACAAACTTTTACATCGTCAGATCACCTTCCATAAAGCTGTAACACTTCACACTTCAAGGAACAAGATATGAAAGCACCCTTTCCCCTACATCCCTACTGGCAATAGGTGTTACAGCGCTTTATGAGTTTTTTATAGTTTGATGGGTATAACATAAAATCTTGTTATTTAAACTTATACTTCCCTAACTACTAGTGAATTTGACCACCTTTTAAATATGCTTACTGGTCATTTGGACTTGCTTTTTTCCATATTGCCTATTCATATCCTTTGACCAATTTTTATTTTTTTGAGATAGAGTCACTCTGTCACCCAGGCTGGAGTGCAGTGACGCGATCTCGGGTCACCGTGATCTCCTTCTCCCAGGTTCAAGCGATTCTCATGCCTCTGTGGCCCAAGTAGACGCAATTACAGGTGTATGCCACCAAATCTGGCTATTTTTTTTTTTGTATTTTTAGTAGAGAGGCCGAGGTGGGTGGATCACTTGAGGTTTGGGAGTTCAAGACCAGCCTTACCAACATGGCGAAACCCTGTCTCTACCAAAAATACAAAAATTAGCTAGGCGGGCTCCTGAAATCCCAGCTACTCGGGAGGCTAAGGCAGGAGAATCGCTTGAACCGGGAGGTGGAGGTTGCCATGAGCCAAGATTGCACTCCAGCCTGGGTGACAGAGCGAGACTCTGTCTCCAAAAACAAAACAAAATAAAACAAAAACAAAACAAAACAAAATAAAGAAACAAAAAACAAAAGAAGACAGGAGAAGAACTTGTGTAGACCATTGAAATAAAGGGCTTCCAAGCAAGAATTCTACACCTAGCGGAGACATGATTCACCTACAGGGAATAAGATGTTTGTGTATGGACAAGAATTCATGGAGTATATAATCCCTTATTTTGTCTGAAGAAAATATTGAGAAAAGATCTAGACAAAACAATAAAGAAACAGAAAAATCTTAAGGGGGAGAAAAGTGGGAAAAATATATATATATTTGAAACAAGTGAATAGGATAAATAAATTATCTGGAATTGTGTAATGTAAGAAGAAAAGAAACAAAATCTTAAGAATGCACTAAATTATCTTACCATGTTTCAAGAGGAGCTGGGAGAGAAAGGAGATAAATTTTGAAGAGTTCTTCTTCTTCTTCTTATTTTTTTTAAATGGAGTTGGCAAGTTAAGGGATAAAAAGAGAAAAAGAGCACCTGAGTGTGGAAAATAGGACATGATTGTCACTTCTTTGTTTTTCTCTCCTCAGAGGCTACTACTTTTAAATTTTATAATTACTGTTTCTTCTTCTTCTTTTTTTTTTTTCTGAGATGGAGTCTCACTCTGTCACCCAGGCTGTAGTACAGTGGTGCAATCTCGGCTCACTGCAGCCTCTGCCTCCTGGGTTCAAGTGCTTCTCCTGCCTCAGCCTCCCAAATAGGGATTATGGGTGTGCAACACCATGCCCAGCTAACTTTTGTGTTTTTAGTAGAGACAGGGTTTCACCATGTTGGCCAGGCTGGTCTTGAACTCCTGGCCTTAAGTGATCTGCCCGCCTTGGCCTCCCAAAGTGCTGGGATTACAGGTATGAGCCACAGTGCTCAGCCCTTATTATTTCTTTTGTTATACTTTCTCTCTATATATGTATCTCTAAGTAATATATTTTAAAATTTTGCCTGTTTTGATAATATATATGTATATATAAAAATGTATTTTAATTAAGTATGCATTTTTCCCAAACCTGCTTTTCCTCTTATAGTTATGTTTTTGAGAGTCATCAGTACTAATGCTGTATTTCACTAATTTTCCGTGCTGTAAGATATTCCGTTATAGGATTTCACCACAGTTTATATATAAATTTGCCTTCTTATGAAATTGAGGTAGTTTCTTTGTTTGCTGTTGTGGTAATGATGCTATGAACATTGTTTTGCCTGTTTCCTGGTGCATACATGCAATAATTTCTTTGGAGTATTTGTCTTAGCGTGGGATGGCTGAGTATAGGGTACACACATCTTCAGTTTATTCAGATAATTACAAACTAGTTTCTAAAATGGTTAAACCAATACATACCCCTGGCAGCAACGCAGAACCTTTCAGAGCCACTTCTTCCCTGTGTCAGATTCCTATTGCTGCTGTGACAAATTACCACAAACCTAGTGGCTGAAAGCAATGCAAATGTATTCTCTTAAGCTTCTGGAAGTCAGAAGTCAGGACAGCAGTTTTCCTGTGTGAAAGGCAAGGTGTTGGCAGGAATGACCCTTTTGGATGCTCTGAGAGGACCGTAGGTTCCCTTCGGCTGTTAATGCTGCCTGGATTCCTTGACAGTGATCATCCAGTACCTGCTGGCATCATCACAGCGCCTTCTCCTCTTTAGTAGTTCTGTTTCCCTTGACTCCCTCTTACAAGGACACGTGATGGTATCATTGGACCCATGTGGATCATTCAGATTTATTTATTTATTTATTTATTTATTTAGAGACAGGGTCTTGCTCTGTCGCCCAGGCTGGAGCGCAGTGGTGCGATGTTGACTCACTTCAACCTCCGCCTCCTGGGTTTCAGCGATTCTCCTGCTTCAGCCTCCTGAGAGCTGGGATTACAGGTGTGCATCACCACACCTGGCTAATTTTTGTATTTTTAGTAGAGACAGTGTTTTGCCATGTTGGCCAGGCTGGTCTTGAACTCCTGACCACAGGTGATCTGCCCGCCTCAGCCTCCCAAGGTGCTGGAATTACAGGTGCTTGTTATTTTCACTCTTCCCTTTCTTCATGATGTCTTTTGCTGACCAGTGTTTCTTTGTGTCAATGTGGTAAGATGTATCTTCTGTGCATTTTTGTCTTAAGAAAATTTATATTGCCTCCAAGTCCCATTTTCTTGTATTTTCGTTTTCAAGGTTTTTCTCAATATCTTATGAAAAATTGTAAGTATGCAGAAAAGTTAAAAGAATTTTACAATGAAAACTCACAGACCTACTGCCAAAATTTCACCATAAGCAGTCTGCTACATGTGTTTCAATATGCATTTTTCCATTATCTATTCATTTCAAAGTAAGATAAGACATCAGCACATATGTAAACATGCATATTATTGAGTTCAATATTTATTTTTAAGTATATTTCTTTTTCTTCATAAAATTGTAGGTTCACCACTATACAATCTGCTGGTAATTCCAGCTATTTGGGGTGATTTCATCACACACACACACACACACACACGTATATATGTATATGTGTGTATATATATATTTCATTTAATGTAAACTTTAGCTACAATGAAATGTTCAAATCTTAAGTGTACATTTTGAAAAATGCATTCTTTTATGTGATGCAAACCCATATCAAATGGTAAAACATCACCATCACTTCAGAAATTTTCTTTATGCTCTCCCTAGTCAATTATTTGTTTGTTTGTTTGTTTTTCAGAGACAGGGTCTTGCTCTATTGCCCAAGCAGAAATGTAGTGGTGTGACCATAGCACACTGCAGCCTCAAACTCCTGGGCTCACGCAATCTTCCCGCCTCAGCCTCCCAAGTAGCTGGGACTCTGGTGCACACCACTGCAGCTGGCTGTCCCAAGTCAACTCTTAACTTTACCTTTTCAGACATAACGACTATTTTGATTTTTTCCATTGCAGATTAGATTTGCCTGTTGTAGAATTTCCCATAGGTGGAGTTGCACAGCATGCACGCTTGTGTGCGAAGTTCCTTTCAGTTAGCATAAGAGTTTTGAGAGGCATTCATGCTGCTTCATGTATCAGTAGCTCATTCTTTTTTAATGAAGGGTAATTTTATAAACCACAGTTTGTTTATTCCAGCCTCCTATTAATACTCGGGATTTGACTATTAAGAACAGGCCGGGCGCGGTGGCTCAAGCCTGTAATCCCAGCACTTTGGGAGGCCGAGACCGGCGGATCACGAGGTCAGGAGATCGAGACCATCCTGGCGAACACAGTGAAACCCTGTCTCTACTAAAAAAATACAAAAAACTAGCCGGGCGAGGTGGCGGGCACCTGTAGTCCCAGCTACTTGGGAGGCTGAGGCAGGAAAATGGCGTGAACCCGGGAGGTGGAGCTTGCAGTGAGCTGAGATCCAGCCACAGCACTCCAGCCTGGGCAACAGAGCAAGACTCCGTCTCAACAACAAAAATAAATAAATAAAATAAATAAATAAATAAATAAAGAACAAAGCTGCTATAAGTATTCTTATATAAGTGTTTGCATAAACATGTTTTTATTTCTCATTGTTGAGTCACAGCATAGGTGTATGTTTTACATTTTTTTGAAGGGGTGTATTAGTTCATTCTCACACTGCTATAAAGAACTACCTGAAGGCCAGGCGTGGTAGCTTACGCTTGTAATCCCAGCACTTTGGGAGGCCGAGAAGGGCAGATCATCTGAGGTCAGGAGTTCAAGACAAGCCTGGCCAACATGGGGAGACCCCGTCTCTACTAAAAATACAAAAATTAGCTGGGTGTGGTGGCGGGCGCCTGTAATCCAAGCTACCTGGGGGGCTGAGGCAGGAGAATCGCTTGAACCCGGGAGGTGGAGGTTACAGTGAACGGAGATAGTGCTGTTGCACTCCAGCCTGGGTGACAGAGTGAGACGCTGTCTCAAAAAAAAAATTAAAAAAAGAAAAAAAGAAAAAAAGAAAAAAAAAAACTACTTGAGACTGGGTAATTTATAAAGAAAAGAGGTTTAATTGACTCAGTTTCTGCATGGCTGGAGAGGCTTCAGGAAACTTACAATCATGGTGGAATGTGAAGGAGAAGCAAGGCACATCTTACTCGGTAGCAGGAGAGAGAAAACCCCCATCAGATCTCGTGAGAACTCACTATCGCGAGAACAGCATGGGGGACACTGCCCCCATGATCCAATCACTTTCCAACAGGTCCCTCCCTTGACATGTGGGGATTACAATTTGCGATGAGAGTTGAGTGGGGACACAGAGCCAAACCGTATCAAGGGGTTTCACCATTTTATTTTCCCACGAACAATGCAAGAGTTCCAGTTTTCCACATTGCCCCCAACATTTAGTGTCGTCAGCATTTTAAATTTTGGCTACTGAATTTTAGCATGGAGTGGTATCTCATTTGGTTTAAACTTGCTTTTCCCTGATATTGAGCACTTTCTCATGTGTTTATTGCCATTCATACAGAGTTAGGAAATCTGTTCAAATCTTTTGCCCGTATTTTAAGTTGGGTTGTTTGTCTTTTTTTTTTTTTTTGAGATGGAGTTTCATTTTTGTTGCCCAGGCTGGAGTGCTGGTGGCGCAGTCTCAGCTCACTGCAACCTCCACCTCCCAGGGTCAAGCGATTCTCGTGCCTCACCCTCCCAAGCAGCTAGGATTATGAGCTCCTGCCACCACGCCCGGCTAAGTTTTTTGTCCTTTTAGTAGAGACGGGGTTTCACAATGTTGGCCAGGCTGGTTTCAAACTCCTGACCTCAGGTGATCCGCCCGCCTCAGCCTCCCAAAGCACTGGGATTACAGGCGTGAGCCACTGCACCCGGCCATGTTTTAGGAGTTTCTTACGGATCTTGACTACCAGTCCCTTTGTCAGATATTTGTTTTGTAAATATTTTCTCCCATTCTTTGGCCTGCCTATTTGTTTTCATAAGTGTGATTTTTGATGAATAGAAGTTTTAAATTCCAGTAAAGTCAATTTATCAGTATTTTCTGTTATGACGACTGCTTCCAGTTTCCTAAGAAACTTTTGCCTTTTCTCTAGTCATGCAGATGTTCTCTCATTTTTTTTTCTAAAAGCTTTATGGTTTTAGCTTTTATAATTAGGTCTGTGATCCATATTGAGTTAGTTTCTGGGTATACTATAAGGTAGGATCCTAGGTTTGTTATTATTTTTTCCATATGAATATCAAGTATTCTAGGATAATTTATTGGATAGACTTTCCTCTCCTCACTGAAGTGCTTTGGCATCATTGTTGAAAATCAAATGATGGTACAGGTATGGTTCCATTTTGGGCTCATTTTTTCTTTTGCTATTGATCTATTTGTCATTTCTTATGCCAGTACTACCCTGTCTTGATTAGTGTAATTTTATAATAAGTCTTGAACTCAAGTCATGTAAAATTTTGGCCTATTTTTTTTTTTTAAAGATTGCTTTGGCTATTTCAGGCTTCTGCATTTTCATATAAATTTAAGAATTAACTATTTGATTTGTTAAAAAAAAAAAAACGCTCTCTGAAATTATGATTAGAATTGCATTAAATCCATAGATGAATTTGGAGAGAATTGACATCTAAAAGTACTGAGTTTTTGGCTAGGCATGGTGGCTCATGACTGTAATCCCAGCAATTTGGGAGGCTGAGGCAAAAGGATCACTTGAGGCCAGGAGTTCAAGACCAGGCTGGCCAACAAAGTAAGACCCCATCTCTACAAAAAAAAAAAAAAAAAAAAATTAGTTGGGCGCAGTGGCATATGCCTGCAGTCCTAGCTACTCTGGAGGCTGAGGTGGGAGGATTGTTTGAACCCAGGAATTTGAGGCTGCAGTGAGTTATGATTATGCCACTGTACTCCAGCCTGGTCAGCAGAGCAAGACCTTGTCTCAAAAATAAAATAAAATAAAAGTATTGAGTTTTCCCGTCTAGAAATGTAATGTATTTGTTTCTTTAAGTCTTTTTGAATTTCTCTCAGCAATGTTACATAGTTTTCAGCAAACAGGTCATGTACATCTTTGGTTAAATTTATTTCTGTGCATTTTATGTTTCTTGGTATGATTGTAAATGGAATTTTCAATTTTTTATTTTCATACTGATTTGTGCTAGGATATAAAAATACAGTTGTTAGGCCAGAGTTTATAGAAGGATAGCCTGAGTTTCTACATCTGAGTCCAATCGGGAGAAGGCAACCACACAATAATTTCAACAGGGAAAGTTTAATATTAAAAATTTAAAAATTATTCACTATGTCAAGGGATTAGAATAATGAGCGATTGGCTAGTAAGAAGTAAAAAACTTCTGGGTTTTTTTTTTTTTTTTGAGGTGGATTCTCATTCCGTTGCCCAGGCTGGAGTGCAGTGGTACTGTCTTGGCTCACTGCAACCTCTGCTTTCTGGGTTCAAGCGATTCTCCTGCCTCAGCCTCCTGAGTAACTGGGACTACAGGTGCCCAACATCTTGCTTGGCTAATTTTTGTATTTTTAGTAGAGACGGGGTTTCATCATGTTGACCAGTCTAGTCTCGCATTTCTGACCTCAAATGATCTACCCGCCTTGGCCTCCCAAAGTGCTGGGATTAGAGATGTGAGCCACTGCGCCCAGCTGGATTTTTGTGGATTCTCTTTATCAGTTTGAGGAAGAACTTCCAGGGTGTTAGAGCTGTGCAGGCGTTCCCAGGCAAACTGTGAGACTAAGGGCTTTTTTGAGGACTCTTTGAATTTGTGCTTTTGAGGTCATTTTTGGCCTCTGAGGAATTTCTTTATGCTCTCACCAGCTCAGTGAAGGTTTATTTTTTCGAGTCTTGCTCTGTCGCCTAGGCCGGAATGCAGTGGCACAATCTCGGCTCACTGCAACCTCTGTCCCCCAGGTTCAAGCGATTCTCCTGCCTCAGCCTCCCGAGTAGCTGGGATTACAGGTGCCCACCACAACACCCAGCTAAGTTTTGTATTTTTAGTAGAGACAGGGTTTTACCATGTTGGCCAGGCTGGTCTTGAGCTTCTGGCCTTGTGATCCACCCACCTCGGCCTCCCAAAGTGCTGGGATTTACAGGCATGAGCCACCATTCCCAGCCTCAGTGAGGGTTTTTTGAATGACATTTTATTTCACCCAGAATTTTAATGTATTTTGTATTGAAAGGAATTTTTTTAAAAGCTCAACCCATCTGCCATATGCAGAGGCCACTGGAAACAGAAGCCCCTAGAGAGTTTTTAGGGCTGAAGGGGCTTTTAAGGTTAACCTAATCCAATGCTTCAATTTTATTGATTAGTAAATCAAGGCCCTAAGAATTTATTTGAACTCATTTGACTCACCCAGTGTCTCACATTGTACAAGCAAAAGCAGCAGTTCTCCAGCCTGGGACTTCTCTAAATCTAGTGTTCATTTTTCTATATGAGGGTCAGCAAGCTATGGCCCGAGAGGAAATTTGGTTTGCCACCTATCTTTATATGACCGGTGGGCCAATTTTTTTTTTTCATTTTTAAGTAGTTGGAAACATATCAAAATAATATTTTGTGATATATAAAAATTATATGAAATCCAAATTTCAGTGTCTGTAAAGTCTTATTGAACACAGTCACACTCATTCATTTATGTGTTATCTATGGTTGACTTTGTGCTATGATGGTAGGATTACACAGTTGTGACAGAAATTGTATGGCCCCAAAATCCTGAAATATTTACTACCTGGCCCTTTACAGGAAAGTTGCTCGATACCTACCCTATGTCACACATTATTTTTACTCTTGTTGATGTCAAAACATCAAATTCTTAATTGGGCCTCCAGGGGGAGATTGTGTGGAGCGTCCTCGGTTGGGATTTGGTTTGGCTTTGAGTTCCACCAGGTCCCATGGTTCTAGGAAGACTCTGGCATTTGCACAATATGTTTCAAAGCATGTACCTATATTCAAAGGTCCTGGCCAGGTGGGGTGGCTCACATCTGTAATCCCAGCACTTTGGGAGGCCGAGGTGGGCAGATCACGTGAGGTCAGGAGTTCGAGACCAGCCTGACCAACATGGAGAAACCCTGTGTCTTCTAAAAAATACAAAATTAGCCGGGCGTGGCAGTGCATGCCTATAATCCCAGCTACTCGAGAGACTGAGGCAGGAGAATCGGTTGAATCCAGGAGGTGGAGGTTGTGGTGAGCCAAGATCGCTCCATTGCGCTCCAGGCTGGGCAACAAGAGTGAAACTCTGTTTAAAAAAAAAAAAAAAAGAATAAAAGGTCCTGTAACTCCACATGAAATGTGCATGGGAAACATGAAAGACATATGTGCAGCATAATGGAAACGCAGCTGAAAACCCCATATGGTCGGGCACGGAGGCTCATGCCAGTAATCCCAGCACATTGGGAGGCCAAGGCAGACAGATCACCTGAGGTCAGGAGTTTGAGACCAGCCTGGCCAACATGAAGAAATCATGTCTCTACTAAAAATTCAAAAATTAGCCGGGCATGGTGGCACGTGCTTGTAGTCCCAGCTACTTGGGAGGCTGAGGCAGGAGAATTGCTTGAACCTGGGAGGTGGAGGTTACCATGAGCGAGATCACGCCCCTGCACTCCGGCCTGGGTGACAGAGTGAGACTCCATCTCAAAAACAAAAACGAAAACAAAAAAGCAAAGAACCCATATGATCCAATATGAAAATTAAAATCAGGCTTCATTGTGGCTCAGCAAATGAAGAGGAGGAAATTGCTTTGAGTTGTCATTGAGAGGGGATTTAGAGAATGTCTTGGTCAGATTTTGTTGGTAAAGAAATCAAAGGCCCATGAGAATCCTTCTGTGAACAAAGTTTCTGTCTTTTTAGAACTTAAAATTCTAATGAAGAAAGACAGATCAAATATATATATTTATCTAATTATCATATTATATATTATAATGTAATTATAATTACTAAATGGCTGCTACATTTGTTTTGCTTCATTTTAAACTGATTGTATCAAGTGACCTCTTGATAGAATCCCACGCCAGCACTAACTGTGTCCCTTCTCACTCATGAGCCTTCCCTAAGCAGTACTTTGTTATTCAAAATAAAGTAATTGAGAGAGAACTCCACAATGAGGGACTTTGTAAAGAGTTGAATGTAAGGTAACTTCTTTTTTTCTGAGGGATGTTTTGGGACAAAACGTTGCCTTATATTTAGGCTCATTTAGTCTTGTCTTGCAACATTACTATGACAGAAAGCAGAGTTTCAGATGCTTTTGGGAATGATGTGCGAGTATATTGCTGTCATTCCTACGTAAAAGCAAATTGCTTTTTCTCTTTCTTGCTGCTAGGGTTTAAAAGATTGTATTTGCTAACTCAAGTGTCAGAGGCTGTATTAATCTGTTCTGGTAAAGATGGCACACCAACAGTTTTAATTGAGTCTACTACTTGGTTAGGTTTATAGCAATGTATCTGCCATAATTAATCTGATTTATTTAGGGGTCATATAAATAATTAAACAGGGATATGATGACAACCACTTTTCTGAAATCTTTAAGTCTTTGATGATGATGCCAATGTCTGCAATTCCTTCTAACATGATGATTTGCCTCCCTCTGATTAATACTCTTGTTGGGAGTGGGAACAGTTTCAGGAGCTTCTACTTGGCTCTTCTTACAAAAATGGCTGCTTCTTCACTGAACAAGAAAGCAATGAAAAGGTTTTGCAGACTTTGAATATACCCTTTGCATGTATGCACTCAAGAGGCTAAGGAAATAACCATGAGTTCCCTGTGAGATAGGCCTGGGCTGGGGCTCTGTTTCCCACCTGGCCTACGTAAGCCCCCATTCTAAGTGGGAGGCCATACATGACATTTTATGTCCTTGCTATCAGCATTGGCTCTGATCTGTATTTGGTAGACCTTTAAATATTTGTTATTCCCCTTTCCTCAATACCCAGAGACTCTGATAAGTGGCTACAGGTTTTTCGGGGGGAAAGTTGAGGAAATATGTATCACATATGCTTGTGGTGCCATGGCAGGGTACTTCCTTGACTCAGAATTTCTGTGTTAGTTAACTGGCTTCAGGATGAAAAATGGTGTGGGGCAGGTCCATGGCTCATGCCTGTCATCCGGCAATTTGGGAGGCTGAGGTAGGAAGATTGTTTGAGCCCAGGAGTTCAAGACTAGCCTACTAGCCTGGGCAACAAAGTGAGACCCTGTATCTCTACAAAAAAAAAAAAAAATTGAATTAGCTGGGCATGGTGGCATGCACCTGTAGTCCCAGCTACTCAGGAGGCTAAGGTGAGAGGATCACTTGAGCCCAGGAATTCAAGGCTGCAGAAGCATTATGGAGCAGCTGCACTCCAACCTGGGTGACAGAGCAAGACCTTATCTCTAAAAAACAAAACAGACAAACAAAAAAGAAAAAGAAAAAGAAAAGGAAAGAAAATTGGTGTGAGATTAAAATTTTACACTGTGGCACTAGTGTTAGCTCCTGATGCTTTTTCTGGTCATACAAGTTAAGTGACAGCCCAGCTGGCTACTCATATTTCTTGCCCAGGATACCCTCGCTTATTTGTTATAGCCATGGATTCTTGTGTGTCAGGTTTCTGGTGGCCACTCCTGCCTTGCTGACCATATGCCTGCCATCTGGCCTCTGTCATTCAAGAATTCTACCTTCTCTGTTTATGCCAGAGACTCCAGTACCATGGGGCATTATCTACTGTAGACCCAGGTCTACAAAAGGGTTTTTACCACTGATCTTTTCTTAACTGAAGAAATGTTATTAAATTAAAAGAGTTCTTACAGAGAGGGTATCCTCTGGGTCTTCTTGAAAAACACATCACGTGACTTGTTCTTTGGCATCACGTAAGACATCCATTCTGATACACCCACCTCTGCTAGCCTCTGACTCCTTCCTCAAGGTTCTGCCAAGGCTGTCCCAGCACCTCTGTCCCATCTGCCATTGACATCACCTTCAAGCCTTAAGGAGCCAGCACAGTAGTGTATGAGAACCAGCTCAAGATGACCTTGCTAGGTTAAGTCCCAATTCACAGATGATTTCTCCTAAGTCAATATATTTTTTCTTAAACATCCTTGAGTTCCACCCTTCCTGATCCTAGAATCATTTTGACTGGGGTGAAGACTCTTCCTTCTCTTGCTCAGCAGGTAGCAGGCTATCAATTTTCCAGGGTAAGTCTCTTTCATCTCTTGTCTAGACAGGTGGCTGTGATCCAGCAAGACGCTGAAATGGTTTAGGGAAATTGCTGTCTACATTTCCACAGCAGCTGGCTTAGGGTTTTGGTGAAATACCAAAAGTCCTCAGGAAGGAAGTTCTCAGGACACACAAGCTCGGAAGTCAAAGGCCAGGGTGTTGCAATGTGAACAACAGTTGCATTACCAAGTTAAGCAATCACCTTATTCACACACACACACACACACACACACGAATAAACTATTCCATAAAATTGAAAAAATTTTTTGAATTGAAGCTGAAAGACCCCATAGGGAGAAAGGCTATTGGACTAGGGGTCAGGATGCCAGGGGCTCCACCTCCAGTCCCACCACTTCTTACTGTGATGTCCAAGGAGGCACAATGTTCAGAAAAAATAGAGGCTATAGAAGGAAAATGAAAAATTTGAGAAGACTAAAATACAAGTAAATCCTCAAAAAATGCCCTCTTTATTTCTGCAGTAACATTGTTAGTTTAAAATATAAAAATATTTCATGTATAAGTTGTGTCACTCAGACTTACCACAGATTTGCTATATGGATTTCAAAACTAAGTCACCAATTTTAGATTCAATCAGACTTAAAATGTTTAACATTTTTGTTACCAATGAAATTCCAGTTTTCTGAGCTTTAAATAAAGCCAGGCTTTCTTATATATTTTTTAAAAAATGTTTCAGTAATGTGGACAATGTATGTTTCCCTGGCTTTTAAAAAACTTCCTAGAGATTGCAAAAACAGTCGCTATATTTAGGGGGACTTAGTATTTCTTACAATGTCAAGTAGATTTGGAAAGCTTTCACATTCAGAAAGGGAACTGAGAAAAAAGAGAAGTTATCTTGTAATTATCTTTATCATTGATTTCAACTTTTGACAACTTCTGCCTAGTGCATCTCATTTCTGACAGGTTACCATCAGTAGTTTGTCTTCCTTGAAGCTTATTTTTTCTTCTTTCCATAAGCTTCTGTAAACACATTGGGCCAGATTTTAATTTTTTTTTACCCTAGATTATTTGTCTTTATTTCCAAGTTATCTGTGATTGCAAACACAGTCCAGCTTCTTTTACACGATGATGGAGAAACATGAGACGAGTGAAATGTTGATAAGAAAGAGGTGTGGAGTCTGTGACACACGAAAGCCACAAATGGGAAGAACAAGTTCCCCAGAACCTCAGGTTTCCCCTTGGGTCACTCACACGCAGACTGTCTCCATTCTAAAGTTATGAAAATTTCTTCTCCAATATCAAATTCTTGGTCCTTCCTTCCTTCCTTCCTTCCTTCCTTCCTTCCTTCCTTCCTTCCTTCCTTCCTTCCTTCCTTCCTCCTTCCCTCCCTCCCTCCCTCCCTCCCTCTCTCTCTCTCTCTTTCTTTCTTTCTTTCAGACAGAGGTTTGCTCTGTTGCCCAGGCTGGGGTACAGTGACGTCATCTCAACTCACTGAAACCTCGCCTCCTGCGTTCAAGCAATTCTCCTGCCTCAGCCTCCTGAGAGTAGCTGGGACTACAGGCGCCTGCCACCACACCCACCTAATTTTTGTATTTTTAGTAGGGATGGGGTTTCGCCATGTTGGCCAGGCTGGTCTTGAATTCCTGACCTCAAGTGATCCGGCACCTGGGCCTCCCAAAGTGCTGGAATTACAGGCGTGAGCCACCACGCCCAGCCTGGTTTTCTAATCTTGTCATATGTTTTGATGACATAAAATATTTACTGAGACTGGCAAAATAAATCACCACCAGATAATTTTATTCTCTTTATTATTCCAGTTCTTTGTGTTTTCTGTAATTATAAATGAAGCTATATTTTGGTCTCTGTAGGCAGAAATGCAACTTTCACTGCAATGCACAAGAACCACAGTGAGCAGACACTGAGAAACTGGGTACTTTACAATGAAAATAATTTCTGATTATGGAAACTTCTAGGAAAGATTTCTAAAATTCTTCCATCTCTGTCCTTGACTAAAATAACCAAAAGAGTGTCAAAATAAGAGGCAAGGTACAGTAGTGTCAAACTTGGAGAAATTTCTGCCAAACTCAGTGAAGAGGGGACAAGCTAGGAGAAGACACAGAAGGCTGACTCACGATTCCACTCCTGGGAAAGACATGAGGTGTTAATACAAAATAGGAATAAGGAATCCCAGCAAAATCTCGTGAACATAGCCCCATTTGGAGGGAGATGGCTGGTACTGAATCCTGGCTGTGAAGCAAGGGACCCTTCACTCAGAATCCATTTTGGCTCTGGATTAACAGCATTTAGAATCCAGTTGTGACTGGAGGCACAAGGAAAATTGAGCCAAGCCCAATAAATAGCACATTAAAAAATTCTGTAAAGCCAGGTGTGGTGGCATGCACTTGTAATCCCAGCTACTCAAGAGGCTATGGTGGGAGGATCCCCTCAGCCTATGAGTGCAGCCGAGGCAACATAGAAAGACCTTGTCTCTAAAAAATATCAAATACATAGATAAAATATAGGAAGAAAAAGTAGAATAATTCAAGAGTAGGCAATCTGTAGGGTCATCAGTAGGTAAAAATTACTTGAAGTTCCTTGGATGCCCCCGGATTCCCCTCATTGTAGGCTTTTGCACATGTCTGAAACCCTCACCAGCCCTCCTTTCCCTAACTTCCTTCAGTTGGCTGCTGCATTTTCAGCTTACGGTTGTCAGCTTCAATGCCACTTCCTCTGAGGATGCTTTGTCTCAAGCCTGACCCCCAAACTGTAGAGGACTATGTGCTCACAAACGTGACATTCCCGATAAGTCCTGCTCTTGCAAACGAAGCAGGGCATTCCTGATAAGTCCTGCTCTTGCAAATGAAGCAGGGCGTTCCTTCCCTGCAAACAGGGAGGACAAAGGAGCCAGCTGCTAACAGCAGACCCTGGGGGCTTGTTTATGTGTAAACATCTTGAAAATCCAGAAAGTCAGGGAAAGGTCAGAAAAACAACAATGTGTCTTGTGACTTGGCAACATTCCACAAATGACTGTATAAAATAAAGTGGAGCGTGCCATTCAAGACGGCCACCATGTTTGTCTTGTCTTGTGTTGTCTTGTGTGTTCATTCCTTTGTTTAGCAAACATGCAGACCTCAATGTGAGCAGGGTCCGTGGCTCCACGAGAGCAAGGAACCGGACGGGGAACACCCTGGGCAGGTAAATAAATGAAGGGGGACCCACGGGAAAATGATGGGGAATTCCACCTCTCTGGCCTCTGAATATTTGCCGTTACTCCAGGGACTGTTGATTCTATAGGAGTAGAAGTAAAAGAAAAGACTTTGAAGCGATTGTTTGCCCATGTTGAACAACATTGTTATTGGTTTCAATATCAAACCAAAGTGCAGTTAAATCAAAAGGAATGGTTACAAGTGGTTAAAGTCCTGCGTCGAGCTCATCAGCGAGGGCGAACGAGGCCTCTGACTTTGTGGACTTTGTGTAGTTCCATTACTCAGGCATTAGAGTTACTTGAAACTGACTCAGAGCATGGCGATACTGCCACAGAAGGTGAGGCATCTGAAGCTTTAGAGAGGAATGATCCTAGAGAGGAACATCTTTACACCACGGTTGTTGAGGACAAGGAATTGGAAAAAGAGCTAATGCCTCCTTCATCTGAAGGAAGTTCTGATTTGCAGTGCATTTTAGAAATGTTACAACAGTTGTTAAAATTGCAAGGTACTGCTGCTCCTGTTTCTCCTATCTCTCCGCCACGAGTCTTCCCTGTTACCTTCCCTTCTGCTCCTTGGGAAAAGGATTTCCCTTTGCCCCCACCTCCAACCTCTTTGCCTATGTCAGGTCAGGTTTTCTCTGTGCCTTTTCCTCCTGTAGGAGAAAAGAAGGAATCGAAGGAAAAGGATGATTTCGAGGAATTAGATTTATTCCCAATAACATGGGCTGCTTTCGGCCCCAATGCTCAGTTCCCAAATGGTGGCCAGAATGTGACTTTTACAGCCCTACAATTTAAATTTTTGAAAGAAATGAAAGCTGCAATTTCTAATTATGGACCTCAGTCACTGTTTGTTCTTGGCCTTCTCGATTCCTTCTCTTCAGAACATATGATGATTCCTATTGACTGGGAAACATTGGGACAGGCTGTCCTTGATCGTTCACAATGGCTTCAATTAAAAAGTTGGTGGTGGGAGGAAGCAAGAGTACAAGCTAGAAAAAATGCTACCCGAAATCCCCCAGGACCTACTGAAGAGCAGCTTACGGGTTCAGGACAATACGCCACTCTTAATGCTCAGGCAGGCCTAGATGATATTGCTCTCACTCAGATTAAAGCCTTGTTTATAAAAGCGTGGACTAAGGTTGAAATAGTGGGTAAAACTTCTTTATCTTTTGTGAAGATCCTACAAGGAGCCACTGAGCCGTATCCAGATTTTGTAGCCCGTCTTCAAGATGCTGTATTAAAGACTGTAGGTTCAGGCCCTGCTGCTAAAATTCTTTTGGATACTCTGGCTTTTGAGAGTGCTAATCCCGAGTGCCAAAAATTGCTGCATCCTCTAAAAGCTAGTGGAGCTGATTTAGATGAGTACATTCAGACTTGTGCAGTGTTGGAGGAGCTATTTACAATGCTCAATTGTTTGCTGGGGCACTTTCTAAGGCTTTAAAAGGCAATTCTAAACAAGGTATATGCTATCAATGTGGGAAACCCGGTCATTTCAAAAAGGAATGCCAGAAAAAATTAGGCTCTTCTGCTCTAAAAGAAAAAAGGTTACCATCTGATATGTGTAAGCGATGTGGCAAGGGTTGACATTGGACCAATGAATGCTGTTCAAAAACTGATAAAAGTGGGAATGTATTGTCACCCCTCTCAGGAAATGGGAGCCGGGGCCCGCAGGCTTGGGGCCCCAACAACTACAATGCAGGCCTACCCCAATACCCAGTGAGCAGTGGCTTACAACATCAAGGAATGACCTCGAGTCCTCCTTAAAGACATCTTACCCTACCCCAGTTTCTCAGCTTTATGCTGCCACTAAGCAGAGTGCCACTGCTGACCTAGCTATTGTCCAACCTTATACTTTATCTCCTAATGGAGGAATATATAAGTTGGCTACCGGAGTGTGTGGTCCTTTGCCAAAGGGACATGTAGGACTTTTACTAGGTCAAAGCAGCAGCGCTATGAGGGGGTTACTGGTGGTCCCAGGAATTATTGATCCTGATTTTACTGATGAAATCCTTATTATGGTACAAGTCTCACAATTTATGCACCTAGAGGCAGGGGAACGTATTGCATAATTGCTTTTATTGCCTTTTTTTCCTTTCTTATCTAGAGATGTGTCTCGTCAAGGAGGTTTCGGTAGTACTGGGAAAACTGTT
This sequence comes from Papio anubis, assembly GCF_008728515.1. Classification (NCBI taxonomy): domain Eukaryota; kingdom Metazoa; phylum Chordata; class Mammalia; order Primates; family Cercopithecidae; genus Papio; species Papio anubis. The sequence continues at coordinate 39,933,745 of NC_044983.1, read as the reverse complement.
TTCTGGGAAACTTTAGTTTCTGATCAAAAACCTTTATGTTCATTGCAAATTAATGGGATACTTTTTGAGGGATTAGTCGACACAGGAGCGGATGTATCTATTATATGTTTGGCTCAATGGCCCAATCATTGGAAAAAGAAACAAGTATCGGTTACTCTATCTGGTCTAGGTACTGCTTCCATAGTCTACCAAAGTGTCAAGCCCCTGAGCTGTGTAGGACCTGAAGGACAACAAGGAAAAGTGTTCTTTTATATTGTTCCCATTAATATTAACCTTTGGGGCCATGATCTTTTACAACAATTTGGTGCCTTTTTAAGCATTCCTCATATTTCTTCAGCTGCCAAAAATATGATGTTCAAAATGGGCTACAATCCTTTAAACTCTTAGCCACTGTCCACAAGCCTCAAGCTTTACAATTGAAGTGGAAAACTACAACTCCTGTTTGGGTGGAACAGTGGCCATTATCTAAAGAAAAACTTGAGGCTTTAAAGAATTTAGTTAAGGAACAATTGGCCGAGGGGCATATTGAACCAAGTACTTCTGCATGGAATTCCCCTGTGTTTGTCATTAAGAAGAAAAATGGAAAATGGCGCTTATTAACTGATCTTAGCGCTGTAAATGCTTGTATTCAACCTATGGGGACTTTACAACTTGGGCTTCCTAATCCAGCTCTTATCCCACAAAGTCCTACCTCATATCAAGAGTTTGTTCATAGAGCCTTAAATCCTGTTAGATGTCAATTCCCTACTGTGTTAATATACCATTATATGGATGATATTCTATTAGCAACTCCCGACGAAGTCCTACAAAGTCAAGTTTTTCAGGTCTTACAACAACAATTAACTCAATATAATTTACATATTTCTTCTGAGAAAATACAGACTCAATTTCCTATTCAATATTTGGGATACCTTTTAGCAGAAAAGCAGATTCGGCCACAAAAAGTTCAAATTTGAAGAGATCAACTTTTGACTTAATGATTTTCAAAAATTGCTAGGAGACATAAATTGGCTCCGCCCTGTCTTAGGCATACCTACTTACAAATTGCAACATCTGTTTGCTACCTTGGAAGGAGACTCAGGTTTAAATAGTTCTCGTCAATTATCCCCTGTAGCAGAAGAAGAATTGTCATTTGTAGAAAATAGAATTAGTGAGGTTCACCTTGATTATATTGCACCCAATCTTCCACTTTTGTTGTGTCTTTTTCATACTCCCCATTCACCAACGGCCGTTTTACACCAAGATGATAATATTCTGGAGTGGCTGTTTTTGGCTAATAAAGCCATAAAGAAAATTCACCCATACATTGATAAATTGGCTGAATTAATTATTAAAGGATGACATCGAGCTCGTCAGTTGCTTGGTGCTGACCCTATAAAAATTATTACCCGATTATCTAATCAATACATTGAATCTCTGTTGGAAACTCATGAGGGTTGGCAAGTGGCTTGCACTGAGTATACTGGTTCTTTTTCTCAGCATTAGCCTAGTAATAAATTATTTACTTTTCTGCAACAATATTCTTTACTGCCATATAATCCTATCTCTTACACTCCAGTTAAAGGTCCCACCTTTTTTACTGATGCTTCAAGCAATGGAAAAAGGCTGGATACTGGACTTCAGACAATTCAAAAATTTCTCACTATCCATTTGAATCAGTACAACAAGGAGAACTTTTTGCCATTCTTATGGTTCTACAAGACTGGCCACAAACCCCTTGTAATATAGTTAGTGATTCCCAATATGCTGTATATGTAACTAAATATATTTCTCAGACTTCTTTACCATTATTTCCTCAAACTCCTTTACAAAAATTATTTTCTTTATTATTTGTAACTCTTACTTCCCACACTGCCCCCCTTTTTATCGCTCATATTCGTTCTCATTCAGCTTTGCCAGGACCTTTATCTTTTGGCAATAGTCAGATTGATTCTTTACTTATTGGCAGTGTCCAACGGGCTCAGGATGAGCACCAACTACATCATACTAATAGTTTAGGATTACAACGGCTATTTTCTATAACATGCCGTCAAGCCCAAGATATTGTCAGAGCCTGCCCATCTTGTGCTCCTATTATTGCACCTTTTTAAAGTCCAGGTATTAATCCTCGAGGCATTCAACAAAATCACATTTGGCAAATGGATGTAACTTATGTTCCTTCCTTTGGTCGTTCAAAATATGTTCATCATACCATTGATACATGGTCACATTTCCAGTGGGCTATGCCATTACCCTCTGAAAAGGCTGACTCTGTTATTACTCATTTACTTACTTGCTTTGCAGTTATGGGAGTCCCTGCTGAATTAAAAACTGATAATGCCCCTGCTTATTGCTCTTGCAAATTGGCTGCCTTCCTCTCTTTATACCATATTCATCATTCCACTGGTATTCCATTTAACAGTCAAGGTCAAGCAATTATTGAAAGAGCCAATGCTACCTTAAAATTACAACTTTTAAAACAAAAAGGGGAAGATGGGCGAGATTCCCCAAAACATCAAATTCTGAAAGCCCTTTTTACTTTAAATTTTCTCAAACATTGGCGCCAATTACAGCAGTCTGCAGTGGTGAAACATTTTCAACAGCCTTTAGAAAAGCAGCAAAACAGTAATCTGTGGGTGTATTATCCTTCATCACAAGGGAAATATTTAAAAGAAAAAGTTTTACAATGGGGCCGAGGCTATGCTCTTGTCCGTACAGGTGCCAGAGATGAGTGGTTTCCATCTCGACGGCTGAAACAGTGCCATGGCGAAGAGAAGCCAATCTGAAGAGTTCCTGAAGGAATTCCAGGAGCTAAATCTGAGTGCTCAGAGAACATTCACCTTTGGAACTCGACGTGCAGAGCCCCTGACATGGGGACAACTGAAAAAGTTAACTCAAGAAGCTGAAGGGGTTGTTCAACAAGCTGGGCAGCCCAAAACCCCACTGACTTTATTCCTGGCTATGCTGGCCATAGTAAATTGTCAGGTAACAGCTGGAGAATTTACATACTGGGCTTATATTCCTTTTCCACCCTTATATCAAGGTGTGGCCTGGGGAGACAGAGAAGTCCCAGTATTTACTAATGATACTGCTTGGATGCCATCGCCTTTTTAAAACCAGGATCCTGAATTAGACACTGGCACAGTAAATAGTTCATATCAATTTGTGGTTGAAGTGTTACCTATATGTCTTGGGGGTAGTCCACATTGTCTGCATCTTTCTCATGAGGCTTGGGCTGTTCGCTATAACCATAGTCATATCTCTACCTTTACTATGATTATTGTGGCTCAAAGTTTTAAGTATAATCATACTGCAGTACTTAATGAAACTCTGCCAAGTCATCGAAATAGTTCTAGATATGTTATTGCATGTGAAAGAAAGCCTTACTTGTTGTTGACAGGAATTTTTAAATGGGATAATAATACAGGGGTAGTTAACTGTACAAACAATTGTACATTCTTAAGTTGTATAAATACTACTTGGTGGAATAATAATTGGAATGAGTCTCATTCTGATTTATATATACTAAAAGCCAGAAAAGAAACCTGGCTACCTGTAAACTTAACATGTACTTGGAGTGAATCTGCTGGGGTTACTCAAATTTACAATGTTATGCAAGATCTTTTCCACCACAGTCGGAGGATGGTTGGAATCATCGTGACCGTGGTGATAGGACTTGTAGCAATTGCTCCCACTGCTGCTGTTGCTGGATTAGCTCTACACCAGAGTATACAAAATGCAGAATTTGTGCAACAATGGCATGAACAATCACATTTGTTGTGGCAGCAGCAATGAGACATAGATGCTCATTTGACTGAATGAGTGGATAATCTGGAGCAAGTGGTTTCTTGGTTGGGAGATCAGCTAACAGTGTTGAATACCTGAGCTTTGTTGAAATGTGATTGGAACACTACCCAATTTTGTATTACTCCTGTTCCTTTTAACAGCACTGTACATAATTGGACTGGAGATAAAGAGACTTAACGGGTCATAAATACCTTCCCTGGTAAAATTATATAAGAATTAACACAGAACATTTCTGAAACATTTCGTAACTAGTTACCGCCTGACTGTGATTTGATGACTGGTATTGCATAAAGCTTGACGTCTTTGAACCCTATGAGCCTCCTGTAAAAACTTTTGCTGACCTCTGTTTCTTTAGTAATGTATTGATTGTTGTCGGTTTTGTCATTTTCTTTACAGTCTGCTGGAGATGGTACCAAAGGGCAAACACACCTATCCCAGTGAGCCCAACATATAATGATGGTTTTAAAAAGAAATTCAAATTGTAAAATAATATGAAAGGGTACATGTAGACCACGCGTTTCAAACGGTGACGTTTCGACAAGCCCTGCTCTTGCAAACGGCAGGGCGCTCCTTCCCTGCAAAACAGGAGGACAAAGAGCCAGCTGCTAACAGCAGACCTGGGGCCGTTTGCAGCAAAACATCTTGAAAATCCAGAAAGTCAGGAAGGTCAGAAAACAACAACGTGGTCTTGTGACTTGGCAACATTACAAATGACTGTATAAAATAAAGCGAGCACACTCATTTGAGAGGTTGCCGCCATGTTTGTCTTTGTCTTGTTTGTCTTGTGTGTTCATTCTTGTTTAGGGACCCCAACACCTCAAACTCCTGCCTGACCAGGCTAGGAGGTGCCTGCTCTGCACTCTCCCAGCCCCCTGTGCTTCTGGCAGGGGTCATGTTGCTGGTCTTGCTGTCTGTCCTGGATGAAGGGAGTTTCTTCTCTCATGTCCTAGATCTAGCAGAATGCACTTGGAAGACTGTCTAGCATGTAACAGGATCAAAAATAAATATTGAATTGATGAACAAATGTATGAAAATGTTTCTTCACAAGTTCCTCTGTCCCTTTTTCTGGGAAAAATATTGGCTACTTCCACCTTCCCTTACATACCTCTTTTGTTCTTCCTAATTTCTGTGCCCTTTTGTGTATACTGCTAGTTTAAACAATTAATGCTTCACTTCCTCTCAGTCTAATCCATTCCTCTGATCTTCCATTAAATGGCATTATCCTCATGGGATTTTTTTACAAATACCTGAGCATATCATTAGAAGTTTCAAAAACAAATATTAACCTCCTATGGGCATTTGTAAACTCCTGGGTGACATTCTCTGCTTCCTCCACTGGACCTCTTGACAGCCCTGTTTTGCACATGTATTATGAGAGGTGAATGAGCCATTCTGAAGCAGGGGAGAAATACTGAAAAGGAAATCTAAGTGATCTCAGCCAAAACCTAGAATCTGGGGTGGGTTTGAGTAGGAGGAGGATTTAAAAGCTTTCCAAAACCTCAAAGGGCAACAGGAAAGAAGGGGTGGAAGGTAGAGATTGTGAGAAATTACAATGTCATTGTGAGAGAATACTACATATCAACAGAAAATAGTACAGATATCTTGCTTATAAATAACACTAGCTTCATATGTATTGATTAAGACAGCAGAGAAGGGCAGTTACTAGCAGTGGATGCAGACACACAGCAGAATCTCCAAACTATCAAGATTTTTAAGAAAAGGCCAATGCATCAAAACCAGTAAAAAGAACATACAAAACCCCATAACCATCTAAAGTAATACAGAGTAACACATTTATTATATATACATATATAACATATAAGATGACATATAAGGCACACTTGAAATCATCTATTAAAAAATTGGCTAGGTGTGGTGGCTCACATCTGTAATCCCAGTGCTTTGGGAGCCAAAGGCAAGGAGAATTGCCAGAGGCCAGGAGTGCCGAGACCAGCCTAGGCAACATAGCAAGATCTCATGTCTACAAATAAATTTTAAAATTTAGCCAGGTATGGTGATTATGCCTGCAATCCCAGCCACTTGGAAGGCTAAGGTAGACATAGCTTGAGCCCAGGAGCGCACAGTGACTCCATGACTGTGCCACTTAGCCTGGGCACAGAGCAAAGACCCTTGTCTTGAAACAAACAAACAAACAAACAAATATTACCTATAATTTTGGCATATAAGGAAAACTCAAATATATGCTATTATGAAGAAATATAATTACAAGATAACAATACGAATAATAAAAGGAATGGACAAACGTAACAAATGCAAAACCAAAATCACCCAGGAGGAGCAATAGTAGTATCAAATAAAGTGGAATTTAGGGACTAAAACACTAATGGAATAAAGGGAGATACTCTATAATGATTAAATACACAATTGATGAAAAAGTCATAGTAAACATTTATGCATCCAACTGTATGCCATCATCTGTGGCAATAACCAAACAAAATAAAAAGGAGAACTTGATTAAAAACCCCACAATTTTAGTGGAGGTTAATTACCCCTCCAAAGAGGGTAGATTCTGTGTCATGCCAGGGCCATGAGAATACATCACTAATGCCCCTGTGCTGCAGAGGTGATATGGGTTTCTTGGGGAGAAACTTACAAGCAGAGAGAGCAGCAGAGCACTGATCTGAAACGGTTGTTTTCTCACAGAATAGGCTGCTTCTAAACGTCCTAGGTGCAGCATGGCCAGAGGACTAGATGTTCCACCCAGGGCACCTCCACAGAGAAGCCCCACCCCACCAGCATTACATATTTATGGGGTAAGTCCAATAGAGGCTAGGAACCATTTTTCTGAGCAACTGAAATGCATCTTGAGATCTTCCAGGTCCAAGATCAATGCTAGCAGTCTGTAATGGGAGGGCCCTGGGAACAACTTTGCTTGCTGGGAATGATGAAAACTGCCTGTCTCTTTGCCAGGCTGGCTTAGTCCATTGAGTCAAATCTCACTCAAGCTTCCTAAGAGGGAGAAGGAAATGAGCCTGCAGGGTGTCCAGATTTGTCTCTCATAAATTCAAATCTGTGTAGCACATTTTCAAAGTTAGAACATAGAGGAACTAAATAATAATATCAACAGCCTTGATACAATCAATGCATAATGTTAAATCCTTTAAATAGAGAACACATACATTATTTTAAATGTGCACAAAACTTTATAAAAAATTGAATTAAGATAAAAATAATAAAGCTTCAATAGGCTATAATTTCTCTAGTCATGAGCCAATAAAATTAGAAATAAACCGTAAAAAAGGGAACTAATTTGTAAATAGAACCACAGTCCTAGATAACACCAGGATCAAAGAGGAAATTTAAAAAGAAATTACTGTCTAGAAACAAAGAAAAAGGAGAATCACTGAAATAAGAAACCAACAAAAGTAGAAAAGAGCACAACATGTCAATAAATTCAAAAGAGAAAACCTGTGATGATCAATAATATAATAAAACATCAGATATTGTGTTTAAATTTTATCATTCTAATAAAAATAGAATAAAAGAAGGAAATTTCTTTGAATATAAAGACTATCAAACCAACAGTAAATATTATCCTAAAGGAAAGACACTAAGGTAAATCGCATCACAAGGTAAAACCCTAGAAGAGGGAAAGTTTAGCACCACGGTTACTTAACATTATTTGGGCAGTCTTAGCAATGTAATAAGGCAAGAAAATTGAAAATAACTGGCATAAGCATCAAAATGGCCGCAGATAAACCCCTTTTTCTACTAATAAGATAATATAATAGAATTCCTAGTTATATCAAGGAATCTTGGATAAACCTCTACTGGATTTTGAATGTAAATAATTTGGATATAAGATAATTGTATAAAAATCAATATTTTTCATCACTCTAGCAATAAGCAATTCCAAGTTCAACAAAAATTATATCATTAAAAAATAGCTTACAAATGTATTTAACAGTAGAAACTCAGAATCCTCATGAAAGATCTAAAATATCTACTAAAAAGACACATAAGGTAAGATCTGACTAAATAGAGGCATAATGCATTCTTGGGTGGGAGGATTACATAAAGACAATCCCCCAAATTGATATATAATATATACTGAATCTCACCCTCAAATTTCAATGGGGTTTTATTTAGGAACCCATGAAAGATCTTAAATTTCATACATGGTAGGAATGTTCAGGAATAACTAAGAAAATTATGAGAAAAGAAAATAATGAGAGATAATCTGTTTCCTCTACAATATATACAGTAAAGCCTTTGTAATAAAACCAAATCATTTAGAGAGATAAGAATAGACTATTCTAACTTATATGTCATTATCATATATCCTATGATTTTCCTATTTCAGTAATTCTCCTTTTCTTTGTTTCTAGATAGTAATTTCTTTTTAAATTTCCTTCTCGATCCTGGTGTTATCTGAGACTGTGGTTCTTATTTACAAATAGTTATGATTTATTAGTTCCCTTTTATCATTTATTTCACCATACAAGTAGGTTTGTGTGTGAAACAGAATCTGACAATCTAGAAAGAGATGTGCTGGAATAAATGAGAAAATTAACATACATAAGTGATGGTTCATTTCAGACAGAAATTACTACATTGGCATAACTGCATACCTATCTGGAAGAAAAAATATTTCTATTCTCATATCAAACACAAAAAATCCTAATATGTAGTTAGCATCACACAAAAATTTAAGGCTTTTTAGGCAAAAAAATATTTCCAATAAAGAAATCTATATAGATATATAATAGATCTTGGAAATTACCAATGCAGATGTCAAAAGTTAACTTCTATAATATATACTGACAAATTGACAAAAGACAGAAAACAATAGAAAACCTGGCAATATAGTTTGAATGACACAATTTACAGAATGAATAGCTAGGGACTATATGGAAAAGATCCTCAAATACTAGTAATCAGGGAAATGCAAAGTACAGCAACAATAAAATATCAGCATACACCTATCAGACTTAAAATTAAAACAACTCTCAAACTCATTGTTCTCTCAGGGTGTGAGTGAGCACACTTTTATAACAAGTTTAAAGAATATGACACTGCTATCCTTCTTGAACACAACCGAATATCTATTAAATTCAAAATATCATATGCCCTTTGAGAACCAGTATTGCACTTTCAGGAGTTTATTGCGAAAAACAAATGTGTCCAGTTCATGAAGGCATTACATTTGTTTCAGCATTGTTTGTAGTGGTCAAAAACTGGTAAAAAAGAGAATACCTGTGTATAGGGAAATGGCAGAATAAATAATGATACAGCCACACCATAAAATATTGTGCAAACCACATAAAATGGAGTCACACCAGATTACTTGGAGCAACCACTCCATCCCTCGAGGAAACAAGTCTGAGTAACTAATTAAGGTGTAGAAAAGTGCATGTAAAAAAAAATGATACTCAGAAAAGCAAGTCCCAGGTATATGTGCGCATGGGAACCTGTCTTCATGTCTGTATTCATATAGGATATATGATTATGAAAAGACTGAAGAAGGATGCTCCTAAATTTTAAAATCTGGCTTTATCTAGAAATGGGGAATCACAGCATGAGATGCTGAGGATGGTGATCAGGGCAGGGAAAGGTACAAAGAAAATGGCATGGGCGTTATTTTCCCATGTATGTGAGATGATTATATAGGCTGTCCTCACTTTCATGGCTCCATGGCAACAGATCAAAGTGAGGGAAAGAGTCTGATATGCATGAGTTTCACATATGTATGAATGTAAGAAAATGCTCCTACAAGAAAACCAAAGCAATGACTAGCCAATATGCTCAAGGAGTTCCAAACATGCAATGAAAGAACGATACTCTTCATATAACAAAAGCACAAGTAAAAACAAAGCCCACAGACCAAACAACTACACAATTGAGACTACAAAGCAACTAGCTACACTGCCAATTCATGACGGGAACAAAACCAATACATATCAATATTAGTTTTGAACGCAATGGCCTAATTGCTCCATTTAAAAGACAGGCAACTGGAATTTCCAAAAAAAAAAAAGAGAGACCTAACCTTCTGCTGTTTTTTAAGAGAGATCCATCTCACATGTAGTGACACCCACAGGCTCAAAGTAAAGAAATGGAGAAAGATGTACCAAGCAAAAGGAAAAACAAAAACAGAAGAGGTCATTATTGTTGTATTGACAAAAACACACTTCCAAACTAATCACAGTAACAAAGGACAAAGAAGGACATTACATAATTATAAAGGGTCTAATCTAAATGATTTAACTATCCTCTAATATATATGTACTCAACACTGAGTACCCGAAGTTTATAAAACTTTGTAAAGAAAACAATTTTTTGGGGGTGTTGGGGTAGAGTTTTGCTCTGTTGCCCAGGTTGGAGTGCAATGGCATGGGACCAGCTCACTGCAACTACCCCTGGCCATGCCTCAAGAGATTCTACTGCCCTCAGGCTCCTGAGTAGCTGGGATTACAGGTACCCACCACTTTTGTATTTTTAGTAGAGATGGGGTTTCCACCATGCTGGCCAGGCTCGGTCTCAAGTCCCGGACCAGCAGGTAATCTGCCCACCTCGGCCTCCCAAAGTACTGGGATTACAGGTGTGAGCCACCACATCCCGCCAAGAAAATGTTTTAACCTAAAATAAATAAATGAAAGAAATGGCCACCAACTTCAATGGCCCATGAAGGTAGTATCTGTTGGTTTTGGTCAGCGATTTTATCCCTAACATAGGCACGCTGACACCTCAGTATTTGTTAAATGCATTGCTGAATACAGTGAAAATAAAATTGTGGATACTATTATTTTGCCTCTAGTTGGTCATGACTAAAAGTTATAATATTCAGAGTTGTAGATAATGGAGTGCATGGAACCATGAATCAGTCTAATGTTTGAAAGATGAGTTCTTTTTCAAACTTTTAGGAAACAGAAAACTCCTCGATATGTAAGCCCCAAAGCATAGAAAATGATCAGAAAGGTGGGCATGGTGGCTCTATCATAATCTCAGCACTTTGGGAAGCTGAGGGTGGTGAATGGCTTGAACCCAGGAGTTCAAGACCAGCCTGGGCACATGGTGAAACCCCATCTCTACGAAAATTCAAAAATTAGGTGGATGTGGTGGTGTATGCCTGTAGTCGCAGCAGCTACTCTAGAGGCTGAGGTGGGAGGATCGCTTACATTGAGGAGGTTGAGGCTGCAGTGAGCTACACTTCAGCCTGGGTGACAGAGCAAGACCCCTGTCTGGAAAAAAAAATTAAAGAAAAGATAAAACAAACGAGGAATTTAGCCACTCATTTCATGAAGCTCCCATTGAGGAACCTTAGAGCCCTTTCCTTTCCTAATACCTGTTCTTCTTTCCTTCACATGGTGTTTATATCACAATTTATAACTTCATTTAAAATGCTCCACGCACTGCATTAGGCACAATATTACTTATTAAGAGGTTTGTACATGCGATTATTTGTTTGTAAAGGTTCTTTAAAGCAACAAGCAGGGCCATGCTTTTGCTTCTTGTTCTCCCTGTTGATTGTGCAGCCCCACACCCGGCAGTGTCTGGCTCATCATGATCCACTCACAAATATTATTTGTTGCTTGAACGAATATGACCCCACCCTGAAACGCAATCAAGGAGGTAACAAATTTAGCCAAAAGTCGAGGTAGCTTCCCGGGTGTCTACATAGACCCCTGCAATGCATTTTCTTCAGCCAAGGACCCAAGGATGTAAAACAGAAAAGTTCTGTCCTCATTACCAGATTGTGTCTACCTTGAACATGGTTTGTCTCTTCATCTCTTTTTACATTTCTTTGCAGGTGGCATATTACTTGGTCTAGACTCTGAGCACTATGTGCCTTGGCACTCTTTGATGGGCATGCTGCTTGCTTATTTTCAGGTAGTAGAGGTATATGGGCGGGAGGTGAAGCTCTGGGCAGACCAGACATGAAACAAAGTCTGAGCCAACCAACCAAGGTGCAGTGGGGTAAGTGGGGAGCATGGTGGTGTTGACACCCCTTCACTTGGGCACCAACACAGCAGATTACGGGAGGAATTTATGAAAGAGAAATAGATGTTTCCTTAATATTTAGAGATACAAAGGTAATCAAAATAAAGAATAAAAATAATAACAAATATCAAGTATTGGGAGGAGACCCTAAAGGAGAGGGTGAGAGCAGGTGAGCTAAAGCCCTCTCATATATATGGCTTGCATGGTCATCAAGAGATCACTTATGATTGATACATCTGTAGACATGGTGGTAGAAGACATGCTCTAGCCCTTGTAAGCCAATCCACCAAAAGAAAACTTCTCAGAAACTTCAAAGAGCTTTACCTTATGAAGTGGCACCATGGGTGCAATGGAATGGAAAAGAGACAAAGTGTAACTTTTTCTATACTTCCTTACCAAAAACAGGGACATATGTATATATTTTGTCAAAAACCCATTCTGTTGTGTAATAGGTGATTCACAGTGAATCTCAGCTCTAGAAGCAGTCTCACAGTTAACTGGTCAAAGGCATGTTCGAAAGTCTGTATCTTATCACAGGGTGATAAGGCGTGGTTTGGCTGTGTCCCCATGCAGATCTCATTCCTAAATCCCCTGCTGTGGGAGGGACCCAGTGGGAGATAATTGAATCATGGGGCAAGTCTTTCCTGAGCTGTTCTCATGATAATGAATAAGTCCTCGAGATCTGATGGTTTTAAAAGAGGAGTACCCAAGGGGCTGAGCAAGATGCACAAATAGGAACAGCTCCCAGTCTCCAACTCCCAGCGAAGCACACACACAGAAGACAGGTGATTTCTGTGTTTTCAACTGAGGTACTGGGTTCATCTCCCACTAGGAGCGCGGGACACCGGTGTGCTGGTCACAGCTGCTGCAGAGCCCTGTATCAGCGAGAGCTGAAGCAGGGCAAGGCATCGCCTCACCTGTGCAGGGCCTTTGAAAACAGTATGCTGAGAATAGATAGGGCTCAAGGACAGTATCTCCAATTGAACTTTTAATGAACTCCCGTAGGTGCCAAGAAGGGTGAGCAAGCAAGAGCATAGAGACAAGGAACTGAGTAGAAGGTTACATCTGGGCAAAGAAAGTTTGTTTTGTATTGTGTTCTTCTTCTGCTGACGTGGGTTTATGGAGTATAAATAAAGTGAGGCAGAGGCTCCCGAGCAGCCACCATGTTCTCTGCCTTGTCTTTGTCTTTTGTGTCTGTTCATTCTCCACCACCCCCGGCACGGACCCCAATAAGTGGCGCAGCGAGCAGGGTTCGCACGGGTGAGTAGGGGAGAACAAGAAGGGGAACCCCCTAGGAGCGGGTAAAGCCTGGATATTGTTAAGGGGAACCTTCTTAAGCTTTCATTATGGGGAATTCCAGTTCCTTGGCTTCAGAATATTTAAGATTATTACAAGGGCTTTTACTTTCAATTGGAGTTGATACCAAAGAGAGAACTTTACGGAAATTGTTTGCTCATGTGGAACAACATTGCTATTGGTTTCAATATCAAACTAAAGTGCAATTAAATAAACGAGATTGTCAACAGGTTGTTAAGACCCTTCGTCAAGCACATCAGCGTGGCGATGTAATGTCAGCACCTTTGTGGGCCCTCTGTGCCTCTATTACTCAGGCTTTGGAGCTCTTAGAGACAGACTCTGAAAAAGGGGAAGGTGGAGATGAGGAATCTTTGAAGTCTCCAATAGCCATTTCCCCTCCTTTAGATAATCCTGTAACTGATGGGGAAGGTCCTTTGTATAATGATGTGTCTCAGGAAAGGGAATCAGAAATTCAAAAGGAGCTTCAGCCCGTTGTTCAATTGTTACAACAAATTTTACAATTGCAGTTATCTCCCCCTCACCCTTCTCCTCCACCCACTCCTGTTTTTACTTTTCCTGTGGCTCATCCACCCCCGTCAGTACCCAAGGTGGAGGAGGAGGATAGTTTTCCACCACCACCACCGCCGGTGGAAATGCTGCCTCGTTCAGGCACGGTTTTTACTGTCCCTGCTTCTACTGCTAAAGCTGTAATTGAGGTATTGGATTCTCAAGAGGATGAGGATCCTCTACAATTGTTCCCCATTACTAGGCAACCTTTTGGCCCTAATGATCAATTTCCTCAAGGAGGTGTGAATGTGCAGTATAATATCCTTCAATTTAAGTTCCTTAAAGAAATGAAGGCAGCTGTTGCTAATTATGGCCCTCAATCTCCTTTTGTCATGGGGCTTTTAGATTCTTTCTCCTCTGAGAATTTGTTTTTGCCTCTTGATTGGGAGACTTTGGGGAAGGCTGTTTTGGACCACTCTCAGTGGCTCCAGTTACGCAGTTGGTGGCTGGAAGATGCCAAAGAATAGGCCCGCCGCAATGCCGCTAGAAATCCTCCAGGACCAACAGAGGAGCAATTAACAGGTACTGGTCAGTTTGCTACTGTAGCGGCTCAATCTGGGCTCGATGACATATCATTATCACAAGTTAAAGGACTTTTTAAAAAAGCTTGGTGTAAAGTAGAACCATCGGGAAAAACTGCTTTGTCTTTCATTAAGATTTTGCAGGGTGCTAATGAACCTTATCCTGATTTTGTTGCTCAGCTCCAAGATGCTGTAATGAAGACTGTGGGTAATGGGGAAGCAGGCAAAATCCTGATAACCACATTAGCTTTCGAGAATGCCAATCAAGAATGTCAGAGGTTGTTGCACCCTCTAAAGGCTGCTGGAAACTTACAAATAGAAGATTTTATTAGAGCCTGTGCTGGAGTGGGAGGGGCTGCCTATAATGCACAATTGTTTGCTGGAGCTCTATCTAAGGCACTCATGGGAAAAAAGGGGGTTTGCTTTCAATGTGGAAAGACTGGTCATTTTAAAAAGGAGTGTCGTAAGTTATCTAATAAGAATGACTCCCCCAAAATAGGATCTAAAAGGCTTCCCACTGAGCCCTGTCATCGTTGCGGCAAAGGGCGACACTGGACTAATCAATGTCACTCTAAAGTGGACAAATACGGTAACCCTCTAACCTCCGGATTGGGAAACTTGCAGAGGGGCCCTTCAGTTTGGGGCCCCAGCAACAATACAAGCCCTCTTCATTTGCAATTTCCACTCAGCTCGGGGGTCCAGCATCAGCAGGCCAATCAGTCAATGTTAACCCCCAATTTTCACTAACTCAACTTTTCTCTGTTACTTCTGGTAGCGCCGCTGCTGATGTGTCAATTTTGCAGGCCATCGACCTCACCCCAGAAATGGGAGTTGTTAAATTGCCTACAGGTGTTTTTGGGCCATTACCTCCACATACTGTTGGATTGCTTATAGGACGTAGTAGTAGTATTCTAAAGGGTTTACAAGTTCATTTGGGTGTTATAGATTCTGATTATAAAGGGGAAATTCAAATTATGGCACAGGCTCATAAACCCATATCCCTTAAAGAGGGGCAACGGATTGCACAACTCCTTTTACTACCCTATTTTCAGTTTCCTTCATGGAGGCAAGAAAGAACTGGAGGTTTTGGAAGCACAGGTAAACATATTTTTTGGGAAACTTTAGTAACTCAACAAAAACCCTTGTTTCCTCTCGAAGTAGAGGGACAAATTTTTCAGGGCTTGGTTGATACAGGAGCTGACTTTCCATTATTGCCTCTGACCAATGGCCTTTACAATGGCCTAAACAGCCTATTGCTGTGTCTCTTACTGGATTAGGTTCCGCCTCAGAGGTGTATCAAAGTTCTCAATCCTTGAGTTGTCGAGGGCCGGATGGTCAAATGGCCCAAGTCCAATTTTATATTATTCCTATTGCCCTAAATTTATGGGAGCGAGATTTATTGCAACAATTTGGAGCTTTTGTTTCCATTCCTCATGTTTCTAATTCTGCCAAGAATATGATGTTCCGCATGGGCTACAATCCCCTTGAAAAGTCTTTAAACATGTAGCCACTGTTCAGGAGCCTCAAGCCCTTCCCTTAAAGTGGAAAATGAATATTCCTCTATGGGTTGAACAGTGGCCTTTAACACGTGAGAAGCTTGAGGCCTTGGAAAACTTAGTTCAGGAACAATTATCCTTAGGTCATATAGAACCTAGTACTTCTCCATGGAACTCCCCTGTTTTTGTGATAAAGAAAAAGAATGGTAAATGGAGATTATTAACAGATCTTTGTGCTATTAATGCATGTATTCAACCCATGGGATCCTTACAACCTGGCCTTCCTAATCCTTCTATGATTCCTCAAGATTGGGTGCTCATGGTTATTGATTTAAAGGATTGTTTTTTTTCTATTCCTTTGGATCAAAAGGATTGTGAGTGTTTTGCCTTCTCTGTCCCTGTTTTTAATAATTCTCAGCCACTTTCTTGATACCAATGGAAAGTTTTACCTCAAGGTATGTTAAACAGCCCTACCTTGTGTCAAGAATTTGTCCATCGGGCCTTTGATCCTGTTCAAAAGCGTCATCCTTCTGTTCTTTTATATCATTATATGGATGACATTCTTCTTGCTGCACCCACCAGAGAAAAGCAGCAAGATGCTTTTGCATCATTACAAACTCAGCTTTCTTTCTACTCACTTAATATTGCCCCAGAAAAAATTCAAGTGGATTTTCCTATTCAATATTTAGGTTATACCTTGGGAGCACGAAATATTCGACCCCAAAAAATTCAAATTCGACGTGATCATTTAAAAACATTAAATGATTTTCAAAAGCTTTTAGGAGACATTAATTGGATGTGTCCTGTTTTAGGAATACCAACATATCAGTTACAACATCTTTTTTCTATTCTAGAAGGAGACAGTCACTTGGACAGCTCACGTCATTTAAATCCTTTGGCTTTACAGGAACTCCAGCTTGTAGAAGAGCAACTTCAAAAGGCCCATTTACATTATATCCTTCCCAACGTTCCCCTTTCCCTTTTTTTATTTCATACTTTACATTCTCCTACAGGAATGATTCATCAAACCAATCGGCTGCTAGAATGGATCTTTTTGTCCAATAAAACATCTAAACGCTTGACTACTTATATCGACCATTTAGCTGAACTGATCATCAAAGGATGGCATCGTTGTCGACAACTTTGGGGAGGAGATCCTTCCTTAATTATTTCTCAATTCACTCATAGTCAGATCACTTATCTTCTTGCAATTTCTGATTCTTGGTAAGTTGCTTGCGCTTCATTTGTTGGACAATTTTCTACCCAATATCCTAAGTCTCTGATCTTTTCATTTTTTAGGCAACATTCTGTGTTGCCTTTTTCACCAATTTCTGTATTTCCTGTTCAAGGTCCTACCTTTTTTACTGATGCTAGTAGCAATGGTAAGGCTGGATATTGGAGTGTTCATCAATCTCGAGTTACAGTTTATCCTTATCCCTCGGTGCAACAGGGAGAATTGTTTGCTATTCTCATGGTCTTACTTGATTTCCCTACTACTAGTTGTAATATTGTTAGTGATTCTCAATACGCCGTTTATGTTACTTCTTATATTTCTCAGACCACTTTACCTCTTTGTGCTACTTCTTCTCTTCAAAAACTCTTTTCTTTGTTATCCTCTACTTTGAGCCAACATCGAGCTCCTTTATTCATCACTCATCTTCGTTCTCATTCTCAACTTCCTGGACCATTAGTTCATGGTAATACTCACATTGATTCGCTTTTAATTGGCCACCTGCAGGCTGCAGAACAAGAACATGCTCTACATCACACTAATAGTTCTGGCCTTCAACGACAGTTTCATTTAACTCATAAACAAGCTCGTTCTCTTATTTGAGCTTGTCCTTTCTGTGCTCCTTTGAGCATTCCATCCTTCCATCCTGGGGTTAATCCACAAGGTACTCAAGTTAATCAGATTTGGCAAATGGATGTCACACATGTCCCTTCTTTTGGACGATTAAAGTATGTTCATCATACCATTGATACCTTTTCTCATTTTCATTGGGCCACTCCGTTGCCATCTGAGAAAGCTGATTCTGTTATTACACATCTCTTAGCTTGTTTCACCATCATGGGCATTCCTCTTATACTTAAAACTGATAATGCCCCTGCCTATGTCTCTCATAAATTACAAGTTTTCTTACAGCAATACAATATTCAACATATCACTGGTATCCCGGGCAAAAGTCAAGGTCAAGCCATCATTGAGCGTGCAAATTTAACCTTAAAAACTCAACTGCAAAAACAAAAAGGGGGAAATGAGTCCCCCAGAAACCAGATTCTGAAGGTTCTTTTTATCTTAAATTTTTTGAATCAATGGAGACAATTGCAAGACTCCGCTGCCGTAACCCATCTTTCCTTACCTCCCTCGGTGATAGTCCCCGCTGACAATTTAAGGGTTTGGTATCCTAATGAAGAAGGTAAGTATGTTCAAGGGCAAGTTCTAAAACAGGGACGGGGCTATGCTCTTGTCCTTACAGGGAGTGGACCTGAGTGGTTTCCTACAAGACGATTGAAACCCTGTTGAAAAGAAAACTGGATTCAGCATGCATTTCTTCCTTTGTTGGATGTGCCTCGGCGGGGGACTTATTTCCCTTAGTGAGGCTTTGTATGAATATTGGACTTATATTCCCTTTCCACCCTTGTATCAGGGAGTCACCTGGGGGGAGGCGGAAATTAAGGTTTTCACCAATGACACTACTTGGATGCCGTCCCCCTATATAGACAAGGACAACATAGAACGGGAAACGGGAATCATAAAAAACACATACCAATTTGGAGTGGAAGGATTTCCAATATGCATGGGAAATAGTCCTCATTGTCTCTGAAAATCGCATGAAGCCTGGGCTGTTCACTATAATCATAGTCATGTGGCTGCTAATACTGTTATTATTGTAACTAGAAGCTTTCAGTATAATCATACTGTATATAGTAATGAGACTATTCCTAGTTCTTTACCTTTTTGTCCTATCTCAGAGGTTTCCCCTAATATTGAGGTGCTGGAGTGGCAACAATGTCGGGGAACTAAACCCCGGATTTTATTAGAATACAATGGGATGCAAATAACTGATTGGAGTGTGCATGGTGATTTTCAAACAAAATTTAGTCACATACCTTTGAAATGGCACCGGGTAAATAAAAGTATTGCCGCTAATGGTAATGAAACCTTGGTATGGCGTGAAGGAGGCCTGTCGCCACCTATGCCTCATCTTAGACACTCTTTACAAGTACAGAGTCATCTTTCGAAGTTGTTAGCTGCAGGCAATGCCATTAGCACTATTGTGGGGAATATGTCCCTTAATCTTTCTAACCCGAATAACTCCTTTCATATTCAGTTATATCGGAATACCTCCCGATATATTATTGCTTGTGTCTGTAAGCCCTACCTATTATTAGCGGGGAATTTGACATGGGATAATGATACAGGGATTGTTAATTGTACAGATACGTGTACATTTTTGTCTTGCCTCAATCATTCCTGGTGGCACAACTTTACTGGGGATATTTATATCCTCAGGGCTTGTAAGGAAATTTGGCTACCTGTTAACCTTACGCGACCGTGGGGGGCATCACCTCTTGAGACTTATATTTGGACTTCTCTCCAGTGAACCCGCCATGCCCTTGGACTTATAATTGCCTCGGTGATGAGCCTTGTTGCCATCGCCTCCACTGCGGCCGTAGCAGGGCTCACTCTTCATCAAAGCATACAAAATGCTGAATTTGTGCAGCAATGGCACGAACAATCTCACCGGTTATGGCTTCCACAACAAAACATTGATTCTCACCTTGCTGAAAGATTGGACAACATGGAGCAAGCATTGACATGGCTTGGAGATCAGCTCACTGTCCTCAGTACTCGGATAACATTACAATGTGATTGGAACTCCACTCAATTTTGTGTAACGCCTGTGCCTTTTAATATCTCTCAGAATTGGACCGAAATCCAAAAATTATTAGTAGGCCATAAAAATACTAGTTTGGACATCCAGAGCTCACTCAGAACATTTCCGAAGCATTTTGACAACAATTACATGTGTTGTCCGGAACTGCAACCCTGCAGGAGCTGGGCCAATGCCTTGCTGTCCTTAACCCATGGACCCAGATGAAAACATGGATTTCTACAATCTCTGCAAGTACATTGCTTTGGGCACTCGGATTGGGTCTACTTCTCTTGGTGATTCGATGCTCCCTCCGTCGCCTCCAAAAACAAAAGAAAACACAGGAACAAATATGGGCTACCTTTTTAGGATTGAGGCAAAACAAAAAGGGGGAAATGCAGGGGCCTTTGAAAACAGTATGCTGAGAATAGATAGGGCTCAAG